>NC_060281.1:92654516-92662419 GCF_021613505.1 Equus quagga | reverse complement strand
ATCCATCCATCCATCCATCCATCCATCCATCCATCCATCCATCCATCTATCCACCCATCCATCCATCCGTCTATCCGTCTATCTGTCTATCTATCTATCTATCTATCTATCTATCTATCTATCTATCTATGATTCGAGTAGAGGCTGAGAGGCTGTTGGGAGAGGGCTGGATGGAGTATATTAGTCAAATTACCACAACAGAGTAGCAGCCCATGGGAAACTGAATGCTGGCATCATTTAGTTGTGTGAGGGGGAGCGCCGGAATGGAGGCTGCACCAAGGTCGCACCAATCCACCATGAGGTGCCATTTTTCCTTTCTCGGTTGAGAAACAGGCCAAATTGGGCTGTTAAACATTGAAAGAATGAGGAGAATTACCCCTTCTCTTAACACATCTTGTGTAATGGGTCTTACCCTTGAAGGCCCTGCTATAACGTATATTGGGCCATCTTAACAACTTTAATGTCTTGGCAAGTCCTCAGGGTCCGATTTGGCAAGGCCAAAGTAAGGGACAAAGTTTTGATTTAATTCCAATTACAGCATCCATCCCAATAGTGGGAAATGCCAGAAGAGAGGGAGCGAGAACCAGTGGACGGTTAGGCCAAGCCACTGTGCCTGCCATCAGGAGAAGGCAGCCTTATTGGCCTGCAATCTTATGTGAAGTGACATCCTGGAGAATGGAGGGAGTTCCACCGTTAAATTTAATAGGCTCTCTGGGGAACCAGTATCAGTTAAGGCCACAGAAGGTTGCTTAGTGTGTGGGGACCAATGGACCACCATGTTTGTCTAGGGCAGTTGTCCCAGACGATGGCCAGGGCCAGGGGTATGCCTGGTCCTTAGAAAGCCCGAGTGGTTGCCTGAATTCAGGAGGTACAATGGGGGTCCTACACCTTGAGGATCTGAGTTTAGGGTAGAGGAGTTTGGATGCTCCATAAACTTGTGTTAGACGCGTCTGGAGCTCCTGGGGTCTTGCCTGAAGTCTGATTATCGAGGAAACCCAGGTTGCAGATTTGCCAGTCCCAGGTGGGTAGGCAGCCCTGGAAATTCTGAAGTGGGGCCTTCCCTTGGTAGGAGGGTCTGGTGCTTTGGGATGAGAAGACTGGGTCTTGGGGCGCTCCTCAATAATTCCAGGCCACCTAGAGCCTCCTCCTTAAGAGTGGCCGCTGAGTCAGCAAAGGGAGCTGTGCAGCCTTAGAATCTGTAGGCTCTCCTCTGAGGAAAAACTGCCGGGTGTCCGTGTCGAGAGCCTTTCTTTTGGAGCATCTTTGCGGCTGGTCCCCATTCCATTTCATCTGCCATCCTTCCCATCACCACCTCAAACTCTAAGCCGTGGATCCAAAGAAAGAGCAGCAGGCTACAGCTCGGGGCCAAATTTGGCTGCCTGCATCTTTTCATAAAGGAATTGACTGGAGCGCATGTGTGTGTGTGCATATGCACACATGCACACGCTCACCCACACAGCAGTGTCTTCTCAGGACCCATTAAGGCTTCCAGCCCTTGGCATGCTCAGCAAAGTAACACACCATTGAGCCGTGCCAGGCTGATTTAATAATTGGCACCCCTCCCCTAAACCATGAATGTCTGCGGCCATGGGGCAGGCCATTTTCGAAGCCACTACAGCCCGGCCGGGGCCAGGGAAGGCCAGGGTCATGTGGTGAGTGCTGCGGAGGGTGGGCAGGGCACGTCCTTTCCTGTGAGTCTAGTGGATCCTGTATAACCAATTATTAGTGTCGGCGTCATGAGATACGCTGGCCAACAAGGGCCTCCTGGCAGTGTGTAAAGTTAATTCAGAGCCGGCATCACGCAGGCTCAAAAGCCAGTCAGTGCTGCTTTCATGGTCTAAATCTACAATTGTTTATTACATTTTGAGATTCTCATGGAGCCAAGTCACAGACCTCTGTTTCACTGTCTCTCCTCCTGTAGTGTTGTGCCGGGGGGTGTGGTTTTAGGACACACCTCAGAGATGTCCTAAATCCTCCACAGGTCTTTTAGTGTATCCTACCATCCGGGGGGATGTCATACTCAAGGTCGTGGGCTGCCTCCTCCAGGGAGCTCCAGTCAGTAATGTCAGCATTAGCCGCTCTGCCCCGGGAGAGTCCAGGCCCAGGTGGGAGTGGAGACGCACTTTAGCATAATCGCTCAATATGGGTCCATTTTACAGTGAGCCCCATTAGTTATGGTGTCTTCAGGCCCTTCAAGAAGACTCGGGGTAAAACATTCAGGCCAACTTCTTTTTCTTTTTCTTTTTTTTTTAAGATTTTATTTTTCCTTTTTCTCCCAAAGCCCCCCAGTACATAGTTGTATATTGTTTTTAGTTGTGGGTCCCTCTAGTTGTGGCATGTGGGACGCCGCCTCAGCATGGCTTGATGAGTGGTGCCATGTCCGTGCCTAGGATCCGAATGGGCAAAACCCTGGGCCACTGAAGTGGAGCATGTGAACTTAACCACTCGGCCACGGGGCCAGCCTCCCAACTTCTTTTTAAAATAGAATTTATTTTTTAGAGTAGTTTTAGGCTCACAGCAAAATTGAGCAGAAAGTTGAGATTCCCATATACTCCCCCGCCCCCAACACGCACAGCCTCTCCTACTATCAACATCCCCCACCAGAGTGGGACATTTGTTACATTGATGGTCCCACAGTGACACATTATCACCCAGAATCTGCAGTTTACATTAGGTTCATTCTTGGTGTTGTACGTTCTGTGGGTTTGGACAAATGTGTAATGACCTGTATCCACCATTACAGTATCATACAGAATAGTTTCACTGCCCTAAAACCCTCTCTGCTCCACCTGTCCACTCGCCTCCTGAAGGAGGGTTTGGTTGCTTCCAAGTTTTAGCAATTATGAATAAAACTGCTGTAAACATTCGTGTGCAGGTTTTTGTGTGGACACAACTTTTCAAGTCCTTTGGGTAAACACCAAATAGCAGGCTTGTTTGACTGTAGAGTAAGAGTATTTTTAGTTTTGTAAGAAACTGCCAAATTGTCTTCCAAAGTGGTTGAACCGTTTTGCAACCATTGATGAATGAGCGTTCCTGTTGCTCCGTATCCTCACCAGCGTTTGGTGTTGTCAGCGTTCTGGATCGAGGCCATTTGAACGGGTGTGTGGTGGTAGCTCATTGTTGTTTTCATTTGCATTCCCCTGATAACATGCCTGGAGTGTCTTTTCGTATGCTTATTTGCCATTTGTATATTTTCTGTGGTCTGTTAAGGTCTTTGGCCAGTTTTTAAATTGGATTGTTTGTTTTCTTATTGTTAAGTTTTAAGAGTTTATTATATATTTGGAACAACAACCTTTTATCAAATGTATCTTTTGCACATACTTTTCTCCCAGTCTGTGGCTTGTCTTCTCATTCTCTTGACAGTGTTTTTCACAGAGCAGAACATTTGAATTATAATGAAGTCCAGCTGATCAATCTTTCTTTCATGGACTGGGCCTTTGGTGTATTTAAAACGGCATCACCAGACCCAGGGTCATCTAGATTTTCTCCTATGTTATTTTCTTGGAGTTTTATAATTTTGAGTTTTACTTTTAGGTCTAAGATTCATTTTGAGTTAATTTTTGTGAAGAGTATAAGTTCTCTTTTTTTTGCAGGTGGATATCTACTTGTTCCAGCACCATTTGTTGAAAACACTATCTTTTTTTTTTTTTTTTTTTTTTTTTTTTGGGGGAGGATTCACAGCTAACATCTGTGACAATCTTCTCCTATGTTGTATGTGGGTTGCTGCAACAGCATGGCTGATGAGTGGTGTAGGTCTGCACCCAGGAACTGAACCTGGGCTGCCAAAGTGGAGCGCACCAAACTTAACCACTAGGCCACTGGGCTGGCTCCCTGAAAAGACTGTCTTTGCTCCATCGTACTGCCTCTGTTCCCTTGTCAAAGATCAATTGACCATATTTATGTGTGTCTATTTCCAGGCTTTTTATTCTGTTCCATTGATCTATTGGTGTATTATTTTGCAGATATCACGCTATCTTGGTTACCGTAGCTCGACAGGAACTCTTGAAGAACGGCAGTGCCATCCCTCTGATTTTGTTGTCCTTCAGTGTTGTGTTGGCTATTCCGGGGTTTTTACCTCTCCATATAAGCTTCAGAATCAAATTATCAGTATCCACAAAATAACTTGCTGGGATTTTGATTGGGATTGCATTGAATCTGTAGATCAAGTTGGGCAGAACTGACATCTTGGCAGTATTGGATCTTCTTGTCCATGAACATGGAATATCTCTCCACTTATTTAGCTCCTCTTTAACCTCTTTCACCAAGAGTTTTACAGTTTTCCTCGTATAGATCTTGTACATATTTTGTTAGATTGATAGCAACTATTTCATTTTTTTGGGCCACTAGTCTCTCCTCTTCAGGATGGTCCCCTGTTGTGTCCTGATCAAAATGCTTACTGGAAACATTACTTCTTGCTTCCTCTAAAAATTCCAAGTCTAGATAGCCACCAAGAGGTTATTGGTTTTATGCCCCTAAACTCCCCATTACACTCATTTATTCCTCTGTGCCAGGCCTCCTTTCTTATTTTGATTTGCACCCTCTGCATTTGGGGGCTAAGTGAAAACCTTTGGGATCCTGTCCCTAAGCAATTCACATGAATATTGCTCCCATATACTCAGCATGTCCATTTTTACCAATTGTCCTTATTCTACTGACCAAATCGGGGGTCACTGGTGCTACCTTAGGGGCCAAAAGTCCAGACAACAAAATAAAATCATTGATGCCAACCAGGAAGTGCCAAAAATAATATCCAAGTAAGATTAAAATTGCTGTGGCCATTGAAGCTCTAAAAAAGAGTCAATGCTTTCTGGTGGCCATGGCGGTTTACGCTCGCCCAGCATTGGACTATCTACTGACCATCTAGGGGTGTTTGCTCCCTTAGGGGCACCCCTTGCTTTGTGTGGAAAAGCAATGCAGGCAAAGCCTCTCAGTGTGCCAGCAGATGAGACGACAAGTGAAAGTTGTTAATAATGTCACTCAGATATTTGAGCAAGTGCCCAGGACACCCACTGACCTTTCTCCTGGCCGTCCCTGTGGCCTGAGTGAGTGGATCTCTATGTTCTTCCAAGGCCTTCTCATCATCACTACAGTTTTCTGCATAAGCGTATGGCTTTTAATATTTATATTAAACAAATTCAGCCTCAGTAAATGAGAAACGTCATATTTCAGTCATCGATGAGACATCAGTGACTTTCATATATATTACTTTTACCTACACTATAAATTCCAACGTACGTCGCCATGATATTTTGCTTTGACAGTGGATTATCTTTTCAAGAGATTTAAATAAAGAAAAAGCTCATGATGTTTATCCTGTAGTTAGCGTTTCTGATTCTTTCGTTCATTTTTGTAGATACAGAGTCTTTCTGTATAATATTCCTTCTGCCTGAGAGGTGTCTATTATTATTTCCCGTATTTTGGGTCTGCTGATAATCAATTCTGTCAGATTTTGTATGTCTAAAATTTTTTTATTCAGCCTTGATTTTTGAAAGATATTTTTGCTGCATAAAGAATTAATTTCTTTATTTCAGCTTTTAAAAGATGTTTGCCCACTGTTGTCTCACTTGCATTTTTCTAATTAGAAATTTGCTAGAATCCTTATCTTTCTTCCCCTGAGTGTAGTGTATCTTTTTTCTTTGGCTGCTTTCAATACTCTCTTTTTCACCACCTCAAGCAATTTGATATTTGTGCGTGTTTACGTCTTCCTGTCTTATGTGCTTGGAGTTTGTGGAGCTTTTTGGGTCTCTGGGCTTAGGTTTTCATCAAATTAAGAATGGTTTTGGCCATTATTTCTTCAAATATTTTTTCTGTCTTCCCACACCACTTTTTCTTTTGGGGGACTCCAATTCCATTTAGTTATGTTGCTTAAAGTTGTCCTGTAACTTGGGGATTCTCTGATAATTTTTAATGTCTTTTTTTTTGGCTTTTCTTTTGCAGTTTCTATCACTGCGTCCTCAAGTTCACTGATCTCTTCCTCTGCAGCATTTTGTCTGCTGTTAATCTCATCCCTTGTATTTTTAATCTGAGACATTTTAGTTAACATTTCTAGAAGTTTGATTTGGATCTTTTTTTTTCCCAAAGATTTTATTTTTTTCCTTTTTCTCCCAAATCCCCCCATTACATAGTTGTATATTCTTTGTTGTGGGTCCTTCTAGTTGTGGCATGTGGGATGCTGCCTCAGCATGGTTTGATGAGCAGTGCGATGTCTGCGCCCAGGATTCGAACCAACGAAACACTGGGCCGGCTGCAACGGAGTGCGCGAACTTAACCTCTCGGCCACGGGGCCAGCCCTTGATTGGATCTTTTGATTTTCTTCTCTGTCTCCTCTTAAAATGTTTAATTATTCAGATTAAATTTGGACTAAAGATGAAACATCAATTCTTGTTAAGTTTCTCTAGCCTTCTGGTCTGTCTAGAGATTTCAGACTTGCCAGCCCACAATTCCAAGAACCATTATTTCAAATCTCTCTCTCTCTCTACATATATATATTTATATATATATAAGCTAGAAAAAGACATTAAAAATTATCAGAGAATCCCCAAGTTATAGGACAACTTTAAGCAACTTTAAGCATATTTATATATATGTAGAGAGATAAGTTTTACATATACGCATTATTTACATTTATACAGTATAGCATACTATGTGTAATATATGTATATACAATCTATTATATATTATTAATATATATGATATATTTCTCTCAAATATATGCATATGTATATGTGTGTATATACACAGACATATATACATTTTATGTACATATGAGACATTTATCCTATTGGTTCTATATTTTCTGGAGAAGCATAACTAATACATCTTATTAGGTATAACTCTTTGTTGTTAAAATGGTTTTATTTTAATGATTTTAAACTTAAATGATTCACTTGTCAAAGTCTACCTTTCCTTGATATGCTATCTTTTCACATGTAGCATGAGAACACCATAACATGTTCTTTTTTCCCCCCAGCACTTGTGGTATCATTGTCATATATTTTACTTTTACATTCATTATAAATTGCAAAATGCTATTATTATTATTTGCTTTGAACAGTTGTCTATCTTCCATAGACTTTGACAAATAAAAACATTTCTATATTTATCATATCTGATGCTTATTTCTTTGCGTAGATTCATGTTTCTATCTACCATTACTCTCTTCTATCTGAGGGGCATCCTGTACCGTATCTTGTAGTGAGGATCTGCTGGTCATCAATTCTGTAAGATTTCGCAGTCTGAAAATGTTTTATTTTGCTTTCATCTTTGAATGATATTTTCCTTGGGTAAGGAATTCAAGGTTGACAGGTTTTCTCTTTCAGTATTTTAAAGACATGGCTCCCCTGTCTTCTTGCTCACACGGCTTCTGATGAGAGCCTGCCCTCAGAGTGATGCTCGCTCCTCTGTATGGAGCATGTTGTTTCTCTCTGGCTGCTTGTAAGAGGGTGTCTTCACCACTGGTTTCTATTCACTTCATCAATCCCGTTATGATGTGTGTTGGTGCTGTTTCTCATGGTTCCTCTGCCCGAGCTTTGTTGAGCTTCTTGGATACATTTGTTCATGAATTTCATCAAATTTGGTGAAAATCTGTGAGGCCAAGTGCATGGGTTGGAAAAGCCCAGGAAGGGACAGTTGTCCTTCACACTTTTCGTTAGTCACTTTCATGTGACAAGAGCTGAGAGTGGCCTCTGATGAGACCCTGCCCCTGTCGCAAACTTGACCATGAGTAATGTCCTTACCTGGGCACTTGGTCCCTCTCCAGCAAGGCTTTGTAGAGGCAGCGCCCTCACTGCTTGGTCACCATCGTGGCACAACAGGGCATGATCTTTATCTGCCTCCCTTTACCGCTTTCTATCCTGACTTCTAGCAGTTTGTCCCTCTGTCTGTCCACCAGAGGCTACTGTTG
>NC_060281.1:92631934-92654416 GCF_021613505.1 Equus quagga | reverse complement strand
TATACTTCCAACAGTCCCCCAACCCCTTATGCCAAAAGCAAATAAAAACAATCCAGTTGAAAGCAATGTGTGAGCTGATAAGACTATTTACAGCACTGTGTGAAGAGGAGTGAAAGCATCTTGCTGTTTTTCCTTTAAGGCTTATTTGGAGCATGTATATCTTAATAGAGTCAAACACACTACATAGTAAACTTTTTTATGCTTAAAAAAATTAATAGTGTGTCTAAATTATCCCATTTTATTTAAGATAGATTCATTATCGTTTTAAATATTGACTGATAATCCATCATAATTCTCTTATTGACAGTTGTTTTCCATTTCATTAAGCTATAAATAACCCAGAAATAAATTATTTTGTTGACACCTTTATCCAAATTTCAGATTATTGAGGATATGACTCCTTTGCATTTTTTTCTCCTTATGGAGATGATTATGTGGGGGGTTTTCTCCTCTTTTATCTTATTAATATGGTGAATTTTGTTAAAAGGTTTGCTCATATCGGACTATCCTTCCATTTCTAGTATTTCTCACTTTGTCATATTCTGTTATTATTGTCATGTGGTATTGGGTGCTGTTAAAAGAAAGTGTCCCACAGACAATTTACCGATCTAGCAATTCATGAATCAAGCAGCATCCAATCTAGCTGCTAGAAAGGAGCTCTGAAGAGCTGTACAAGGTGAGAGATTTTTATAGAAAAAAGTGAGCAGGAACAAGGAAATTGCGCTGGGCATTTGCAGGTTGGTTAAAGCAGGGTTACTTTCCTTCTATGGAGCAAAGGGAAGTCTTAGAGCCGGCTCAAGTAACTTGTGCTGAGCAGGCAAATGCTGGCTGGTTGACCTAGGCCTTCCTTTTCTAGGAGAGCCATGCATAGAAACTCAGCTAAATTTTAGTTTGCTGACGTGGGACTTAGCATGTGTGACTCCATCTTGGGCCTAATCTAGTTACTTTAACAGTGCCGTTGCATCAATATTTATAAGTGAGATTGATCTATAGTTTCCTTTTTAGAGACCATTTTGTCAATTTGTGTTTTGGGATTTTGTAATGAAACAGCTCTGTCAGTTTTTATCTGTCTTAGAGTTCAAACTTGAATCTATGGCCCCAGATGAGTGAGCTGGCTGAATGACAGACACCACCCTATGATAGGTGGGAAAAATGTACTTCCATGAAAAACACCACTGCTGAGATAATACTCCTCCAGTCTCATCTTTCCTTGTTTTCTAGTTTTGCATTGTTTTTTAGTTCCTTTGGAAGATAACTGATAGCAATGCAAAATATTAATTGTCTCTAGACATGTGTATTTGATCCCATTCAACTGACATCCCTCCTCCTGTTCCTGCACAAAATTGGGTTTCTCTTGCCTGATGCACATAAAGAACCAATTATTATGGCATCAGCTTTTGGGAAAAGAAAACAGCTTTACTGCAAGATTGATTTACAAGGAGGCAGGAGGCATGTGCTCTCAGCTCTGTCTCCCTGATCCAGGGCTTGGAGCAGAAGATATGTGACGAAAGGTGGGGCGGTCTGAAGGGTGGAGATAGAGTGGAGGTGACGAGAAGTGAGGTCATTGTTGGCTTACTTACTATGGTAAACCTCTATATCTATTTTCAAATGTTTAATATGAATTTTCTTTTGTAAACTTTGCTTTCATTAGGACAATGGTGAAGAAGTCATCAAAAACAGGATGTTTGTTCTGGTAAATGTTCTGTATATCTAAGTGTGTATTTAGAATTTTTATTATTATTATTCTGGAATAATGTTCAGGAATGAAGAAGGAGAAGGTAGTGTGTGATGAAAAAGGAAAGTATATCTAACATTTGGGGCTATTAACACCCAAACTAACATCCTTAAATTTGGACTTTGTGAAGTGTTTTTCAGTTTCTCAATCTATTATACCTATTATGGTTCCTGGGCAATCACGGTGAAGGAAATTGATCATGAGCTTTACCCAAATGACACCCCAGCACTGTGAGCTCTTCCACAGATAGAGTCAGCCTCATCCTCAGGCCGGACTTTGGAGATGGGTAAGTAGTGGCCAGCCCCAGAGCTGGAGCCTGAGAAGTGTTTGGGGGTCGCCTCCCCCTTGCTGGGGCTCCTGTCACTCTTAAGCCACATCACAAACTGAGGGGCCTTCCCTGCTGCTGCTGATACGATGCAGTGCTGTTGGAGCTGCGCTCACTCTGGATGCAGGGGAGTTCGGCCAAGACTAACTCCCAGGGAGTTAGATGCAGAGGGTGACTGAGTCAGCACAGTCTGCGAGAGGCACCCTGGAGACGCAGATACTTGTTATGTCCTGGAGGAAGGACAAGAGGGAAGGACAGTCACTACATGTGGCTGGGAGGTAGTTTCAGTGGGCTGCAGAGTCTGGATACTGTGGGTTGTCCTGACCTGAGCAGCAAAAGAGGAGTGTGAGTAGGAAGAGTGGGGCCCTGGCCGTGGTGCAGACACCCCAGAGCTCTGCTGAGACAGACATACTGCAGCTCTCTGTTATCCCCCTCAAACCCCAGAGAAAAGGGCCCTCCATGCAAATTTGCCCCTTTTCCTCTGGCGAACCAAACCCATCCTTTGTCCCTATGTGCCCTCCCTGAAGTGTCCGGGTGTCAATTCTGAGAGGGATGGACCCGAGCTGACCCAGCTCCTGAGCCCAGTGAGCAGTGAGCAGAGAGCAGAGGACAGGAGTCTGGTTTCCCAGTCAAGAGCCTCACACACTCCTCAGCAGCAGGCCCCCAGCACCCCTGCTGCCCGAGACCCAGGTCCATCATGTTTGTGACCAGAGCTCCTGCCTCCGTCATGGCCTTGACCATGGCCCACTCCCCACCTAAGGGCAGAGTGAGGTCCCTCCTCAGGGGCAGCGTCCCACCTCATTTCAGTCTGTAGTTGTCTGCTTGGGCCTCCTCAGCAGGAATCAGAGACAGAATTCACCCCCCGTATAAGGAGTCCTCAGGGGAAGGGAGCTCATATACAAACCCTACATGAAGGAAAACATCCATTAGCTGAGAACAGGGGCAGTTCAGCCATGACGTCACTTCCCAGGCTGCTCAGGAATCCAGGTCCTCTCTTCCTACCTGACCCCTCACTAGATGTGCACAGAGGACACCCGGTGGTGAGAGTTTGGGAGGATGAAGGAGCACTCTTGGTGGCTCCCTGGGGAATGAGGAGAAGCCCAGGGAGGAGAAAGAGAAGGGACTCCTGTGGCCAGAAGAGTCAGGAGACTCGAGGCTCCTTAGGAACTAAGGAACCAGAGAGGTCGGGAAAGAAGAAGGGATGTGAGGTGCACTTCTGAGGAACGATCTGGAAACATGTCCATGTCTTTTCTTCAGGGAGTCATGACAAATGACATTCTTTGGAGCATTTTACTTAAAACTGTCAGTTGCTTTGAACAGAGCCTGGGCCCCGGGGAGCCTGATATGTGTAGCTGTTAGGATCAACCATTCCTATTAGAGAGTTTGAAAATAATATTCATATCAAGAACCAGTCCTCTGGGGGTGGTTTAAAAATGAGAAAAATTTGAATGCTTTTATCTGGAAAAATGTCCACTCTACATGATTTTGCCAGAAAGATCACCTTTAGCCAAAAACAAAACAAAAACAGAAAAACATTGCTCCTTTTTACCAAAATAAAATAAAACAAAATGAGCAGGTAATAAGATTAAAAAGTAAGATTTATATGATCAGAAAAATTACAGAATTATATGCACCAGACTCTTAGCTGACTTGAGTGTGGGGAGTTGTTGGGGGCAGAGAGCACAAACTGACCGTCGGTTTGGCTCGCTCTGTGTGTGAGTGTGTTACAGTGGGGTTGCGTTACTTTGAGATATTAATGCACCAAAATGTTTAAATGGGTTAGTGAAAATCTGAAGTCATTACTTAAGAAAGCTAGTTGATGAATTTAGCTGAGAAAAAAGCTCTCTTTTAATTTTGCATTGACAAGGATACCACCTCTTGAAACATTATTTTCTTTGTAAGTCTTGCTCTTTTTTGAAGCAATTTTGATTAAATCACACAACAGGAATTTTATGAAATTTTATTCATTATTGAGTAGAAATTAATTTTAACAAACATGTTTGCACACTGAGTTTTCTTGGAACTGCTCCCTTTCTGAGGACGTAGAGATTTTCATTGTGAATTTTGCTTTCCTTTTCCTCCCACTGCAATAAACAAGGATTTGCAGGTCTGCCTAGTCTCTCACACACAGGAGGAGGCCGCCTGTGGCCCCTCTCCCCACGGATGCTCTCTCCCTGGTGGGGCCCCCTCAGCTCTCAGGTTCAGGGCAGAGAGAGGAGCATGTGCACAGCTTTCTCTCTCCTAATTCAGGCCCCATCCTGGCCCAGTAACAAGTGGTCTGTACGGTGAGGGGCATGCCTTGAATAGCACATATTTACTGGACACGTATCTGCTGCTGCATCTGGTGGTTGGCAGTGGAATGCCAGGCTGTGCTAGACAGCCTCATCCCATCTCGTGGAGCTGACCTTGAAGAAGAAACATAAGGATGAGAGGCATGCAGGGGGTCTCTCTTCCTAACCTTCACCACTGGAGGTAGGGAGACCAGAGAGGACACTGCTGCACTCATTGGTCTGTGAGAGGATGAAGGTCGGTGGAATCATAGGGGAGCAGGGAATCAGAGACAACACGAGAGCTGAGGAGATGTGGGCAGGACTTGAAGATTCCCTGGGTTTAGATGAAGATGTAGAGAAGTCCACAAAGTGGATACAAACAGAAGAAGACAGAGATAAATAACACAACCCAGGAGAAGTGGGCTACCAGGAGAAATGGGATCAGAGTTGAAAAAGAAGGAGACCCTGGCGGGGCAAGTGCCTTAGGAATCCCAGAAGATGTGCTTTGGTTTGTCAGGTGAAGGGGCTTGCTCACTGGTTGAGAGTGATGTCCTGAGGCTGCTGGGAAGGAAGACAGGGAGAGGCCACATGTCAGCAGGGTGAGAAGTGAAGGTGGGTGAGAGAGTTGACAGAGGGAGGACAGATTGCCCTTTAGGAAAGATTGGATGGGAAGTGTAAGATGGAGGAGTCCAAATCTAGATGTCCTTCTCTGTGTGTTTCATATAAATGGGATCATATTAATTTGTAGATTTTTACACAGAAGATAAATCCAAAGCTTATAGATTTATTACCCTTTAAGATATTAATCAGCTCATCTCCATCATAGAAAATTTGCTTCCTTGGCCCAATCTTGGTAGAATAAATGTACGATATTTAAAAAAATACTTAAAAAAATCTTTTACTGTCTTACTAGTCTCTTCAGTAAAATATGAGTTGAATAAAATTTTTTATACACGTGTAGCTGTATAGTTCTTAATCTTCATGTTTACCTTTTGGAAAATTTTTCTGTGACACTTTGGGAATTTGTTCACTGAGACGTCTAAAAGGATTCTTCCACCTAATGTCGTTACGTTGTGGTGACTGAGGACTGAAGTCTTCAAGCTCAGGAATTATCCTTCTTGGGTCCTGAAGTGATTCCCAGGGGCTTCCAAAACTTTTATTTTCTGACCATGTATTTCTCTGGAGGTTTGCACCACACACACATTTTTGTGACAATGGATTGAAAATGACTGTTGAGAGGCATTAGCTGACTGGTGGAAAGGAGATGAGAACACAAAGGAGAGAGGAGAATTTGGGAAAATAAATGATTCTGGGTTTGAGGACATAGCATGATATTATTAGATAGACAAAGAATATTCCAGAAGGACACTGACAGGGAGAGTCCAGGTGGGGGAAAACCCAAGAGAGTTCAACTGTTGCTCTTAAGAGTTTGCTCTGTCTACTGGTTGGGCAGAGTCACAGCGGAGTTAGAGTCAGGCTGAGTGACCTCACTCCGTCTGACATGGACCCTGTGAGGTGGAGACTCCCAGCAGCGACACAGAGGTGACCAAAGGAGCAGTTGTGGTTTGGGAGCAGAAGGAACTTCCATATGCAGTGTGTGGACAGAGGTACTAGTTCATGTGCTGGCCGCTGACTCTGGTCCTCACCAGAGAGAGTGAAAGTGGGGAGAGGTGCCCCAGTGAACTTGGGAAGATGCCACCATGGAGGTTTCTGGAGCTTTCTTTACCTTCTTACTGCCTCTGGGAAGAGGAGGTCATCACAAGAAAGGTTTAGGTTTTTTTCTTTCTTTCTCTCATGAGACTACCTGAATTTCAGGTCAACACCTTGTGGATGGGAGCTGAACGTGTGTTGTCCTGGAATTGATCTCTTGCAGGAATGGCAGAAAGGCCAGGGAGCCAAGCTTCAGCTTTATGAGATGGGAACAGCCTGGCTTGTGTCCCTTTCCCAGATCCCAGTGTCCACAGTACATGCCCCAACCTGAACTAATGATGAGGGTGCAGGGAAGAGAGATGCAATGTTGGAGACCTATTTGGTTAAACTGCCTTCATTTGCTTCTCGTATTTGGAGACCAAATCTCCCAGCCATGCAGTTGGCCTATGATTGACCCTACAAGCTCCTGGACAGCCCCTGTGTTACCTAAACCAGTCAGACAATGCCCTCCTGCTCACCATGATGGAGCTGGGTGATGGCGTGAGTGATCTGGTCCAGTCCTTCTGAAAGCTGGAGATCAGTGGACCAGAGAGGGCAAGTCTCTCTCCTTCTGGAGGGTTTGTTGTGTGAATGTGATGCCTGGGACTGCAGGGGCAATTTTGGTCCATGTGAGAAATCTGCCTGGAAATTTGGGGGTCATAGAGGAAGTAGAGAGAGTCACAGAGAATCCAGCGGTGTTCATCAGCCCTGCTTACAGTTGTTCCTTCTGAAATGTGGCCATTTGGATTCCTGATGTCATCGTCCAAACTTTGCTGCCCTCCCTCACTTACGGGTTTTAAAGCAGGACCAGCATCCCTCGGTTTCTCTTTCCTCCGAGAGAATTTTCCAGATCAAAGGCTGTGAAGCACCCAGATTGTGAGCCCCTGCAGGACAAGTTTCTCTCCTGCAAGATGGGGGTCCCTGTGCCCGGCTCAGCGCAGCTTTCCCCTCACTTTTGCTCTTATGTGTTTAACAAATGAAGGGACCCACTGAACTTCTGGGAAGTCATATTTTCTGAATGAACTTAATAACCTAGTGATAGCATGAAATACATATATTAGAAAAATAGGGGCCGGCCCCATGGCCAAGTGCTTAAGTTTGCGTGCTCCACTTCGGTGGCCCAGGGTTTCCCAGTTCGGATCCCGGGCGTGGACACGGCACCCCTCATTAGGCCACGCTGAGGTGGCGTCACACATGCCACAACCAGAATGACCCACAACTAAAATATACAACTATGTACTGGGGGGATTTGGGGAGAAAAAGGAGAAAAAAAGAGAAGAGTGGCAACAATTGTTAGCTCAAGTGCCAATCTTTAAGAAAAAAAAAAGAAAAAGAATCCCACGATTTTCCTTTTGTTCTAATGTCAATCATTGCCCAAGTCTTTCCTCCCTCCTCATCCATGCAGTGAGGGGCTGTCTTTCTGTGGGTGCATCCCTCACATTTTGATTTCTAGTAGAGTTTGCTTTATTTCTCCTACTAGACTCTGTTTATCCTGGGACATAATGAGACCACCCTAAACAAATAGTTCCCAGCACATCCTTCCATCCCCCATAGGGGATGACCAGGATCAGGATGTGTGGATCCATCTGCCTTGACCCTGCCCAGTGGGACAGGAGACACCCTATGCTGAGACCTGGGGTCCAATCTGGAACTGAGTCTCAGCGTCATCAGTCTGTTCATTCCTCTTGGCTCATTTTCCTCATCAAGAAAATGAGACATGTAGCCAATTAGATGTTATCTATTCATGATACATAAAAGAAACTTCTGGAAGCATGTAAACACAAACCTATTATAGAATCCCACTTGTGGAGGTTAAAATTAAGTAATCTGATGGAAATTGTGGAATTCATCTTTTCCAAAGTGGAAGATTTCCAACATGGAGGCACATTGAGAACGAGGGGATGAGTTCATCTTTCATGTTCTGTTCCTCTAAAAACATGGTGAAATTTAACAGGCACAGGTGAAGTTTTCATCCAACGTGAGGTGAGAGTAACCTGGAGACGTGCATTGCTAGAACTCCTGATGAACTGCCCCGTTTGTCAGGAACTGATCGTATCCCCTGAAAATATGCTTTTCAAATAATCCTGTCTCGACTAGATGGGGTCATCATGCTGTCTCAGCTAATTGACTCAGTCACATCCCGCACTGTTCCCAAGAGCCCGGCCTCGGTTCCTCTCTTTCCCGTTTCCATTCTTCAGTCCCTTCTGCCTCCAAGACATGGGCGATCTGACCTTCCTTCTCCATCCCACCTGCTCCTCCCCTCATCGAGGACTCCTAGTCTGACATGTGTATCATCCACACACCAACCTGGGCCCTGCCTTCACTCTCACCTCCTCCTAATTCATCGCCCATGCGGCACCTGGATTTCATACCCTTAAACCAGATTCTGTGGTTTCCCTGTCCACCCCCCTAATGTTCCCATCTCCACCCACCACCACAAACCTCCTTATTCTCCCTGGACATCTTTCTTTCACAACATGTTTTGCTTGTTTGTTCTCTCTGTTCCCCTGAGAGTGTCAGCTTCCTGAGCATGGGAACTCTTCCTGTATCTTCCAACTACTATCCTGAGCCTCGAACCAAAATCTGACACATAGTAGGTGTTCCATAAATGGTGTGGATGCACATCATCTGGACAGCCAACTACCCTGAGTCAAGCATAGCTGGACTCTGTGTCCCTGGTTCTGCCCCGACCCCTTGATATGAACTAAACTGTGTCCCTCAAAATCCTATGTTGAGACTCTAACCCTATTGTGACTGTCTTTGGAGATAAGGCATTGAAGGGGGGAATTAAGGTAAATGAGGTCATAGAGTAACGTCCTATTCGAGTAGGGCTGGTGTCTTTATGAGGAGAGGAACAGAAGCCAGAGGTTAGTGCACAAAGAAGAGGCCATGTGAGGACACAGTAAGAACACAGCCGTCTGCAAGCCAAGGAGAAAGCAAACCTGCCCTCACTTTGATCTTGCACTTCCAGCCTGCAGAACTGTGGGGAAATAACTTTCTGTTGGTTAAGGCACCCCATGTGTGGTGTTATGTTATGGCAGCCCTGCCAGAGTAACACACCCCTCATGGACTCTGTCCCCAGGGCAGCCTGCAGCAGCGTCCAGGAATTTCTGTTCAATTTGAGAAAAGCAAAGTGTTGAAACCAGGCACAGGCAGTGGGGGAAGAATTTGAGAGGACGAGGACACATTCTCCAGACGAAGCACCCCGGATTGCGTCTCAGAACTGTTTTTGGCCAAACAAACAAAGAAAGCAGCTGAGGTGGCCGAGGAGTGAGGGTTGCACAGGGAAGCCCCAGGCTGGGGGAGAGCAGGTTTTTGTCTCACTTCCCCACAGGGCTGCAGCACTGTGTGAGCATTCAGGTTGTCATCATAGGACTGGCAGTAATAATCAGCCTCATCCTCAGCCTGGAGCCCAGTGATGGTCAGGGAGGCCAGGTTTCCAGACTTGGAGCCAGAGATTCGATCTGGGGTCCCAGAGGGTCTTTTGCTATTTTCATAGATGATGAGTTTGGGGGCGGTTCCTGGGAGCTGCTGGTACCAGTTCACATAATTATCCCTGGTGTTGGAGCTGCTCCCAGTGCAGGAGATGGTGAACCTCTGGCCCAGGTTCCCAGACACTGAGGCCGGCTGAGTCAGCACTGACTGGGCCCAGGATACTGGAAGTGGGAAAGACACAGAGATGGTGATGCTGGGGTCTAGAAACAAGGGGAGACAGCAGGGTCCCACACATCTTCCCAGGGCCCCTTCCCTTGTCCCCATATGCAGTCACCTGTGCAGAGAGTGATGAGGGTGAGCAGGAGAGGGGACCAGGCCATGGTGGAGATCATCACCAAGTCCCGCCTTCTGTGGCCCCACAGCTGAAGCAGAGTTTCCCCCAAATCTCTCCCATCCCCTCTTCATACTCTGAGAGAGGGAGGGCCCACACATGCAAATGTGACCCCCAGCTTTCTGATCTCTCACTGGGTCTTGGGTCAGGTCCCACTGCCTAAGGATGGCCAGGGGGTGGGGCGTTCACAGCTGTGAGCCCTGAACAGTGGGCACCAGGCAGAGGCAGGTGGCTGGTCCCAGCTGTGCTCAGCCCCAGAAACACCAGGAACGAGCACTGAGCGCCCCCTGGTGTCCAGGCCCAGACTCACAATGTGTGACACAGTGACTAAAGCTCATCAGAAACAGCTCTGGTCCCCACTGCTCTGTCCACTGTCCCCCTGCCTCCCCATCACCTGAGGGCAGTCTTTATGCTCTACTCAGACTCCTCAAGGGTGAGCATGTCCACGGCTCCCTTGGCTGTTCAGTGGTCAGGACTGAGGTGGGGTCTCTTATCAAACTCCTCTTAGATCAGGATCAAGAACAGAGCAGTGACCAGCCCCATGGAGCCAGGTCCCCTTCTGTGCAGGACCCAGATTCTTTCCTTGTCTGTGATCCCTCCCTTGTTAGAGATTGAGCAGTGCATCTCCAACACTCAAAGAGTTTGCTTCATAGGTTCTACTCCTGGTGGGATGTAAGGACTTTCGTTTTTGCTACGCTCTTTGACCAATCCTTGCCATTGACTGATCTCCCCATCGATATATGAGTTGAATAAAACACTTTACACTGGTTCATTCTATACTTGTATGAGAGTCAGTTGTTTACCTTTTTGAGTCGGGTTAACTCTGATCCCAGCTCCAGAACACAAAAAAGGAAGGTGACTGGGGCAGAGCACCTGTGACCTGGGCCCCATGAGGTGGAGAATCTCAGCAATGAGCCCTCAGTGAGCTCGTGGAGCACGTGCTTGGGGATGGGAGAAGGAGGGACTTGGCATGGAGTGTGCATCCAGAGATTCATAAGCTGGGCCAGGGGGACTGGTCCTCACCTGAGGGACAGGGCAGGTGGAGGAGAGGGGCCCAAGTGATGGTTGGCACTGGCCACTAATGTGGTTTCTTGAGACTTAATCATCCTTCTCACTCAATCTGGAAACAGGATTCCTCATGAGGGATTTGTGCTTCTTTCTACTTCTCCTGAGAATATTGAATTTCAGATTGATGCCTCACTGATGGAAGTGAGTGTGATTTTACCTGAGATTGATCCTTTGCAGAACATTAGAAAGGTCTGGGAGCCAGAAGCAGAATTCTGTGAGGCAGGAAGTGCTGGCCTCTGTCCCCAGCCCAGCTCCCGGTATCCACAGAACAAGAGCCAACATGCACTATGATGAAGAAGGAGGGCAGAGTGACGTGCTTGGTGGGGACCACCTAGGGAAAGATTCTTCCCTTTCCTTTCCTCTTTAGATCCCAAGTCTCCCAGCCATGTGGTGAGCCTGTGAATGACCCCAAATCCAGCTCCAGGAGCAGGTCTTTAATTTCCCAAACCGATCAGAAAATCCCCTCCCACGACGCCATGATGGATTCAGGGGAAATGGTGTGAGTGATCTGGTCTAGTCCCTGTGCAGACTGGGATTCCTGTGCAATGGGTCAGGGTCGGGGGCAAGTCTCCCTCATTCAGGAGGGTTTGTGTGTGGATGTGATGCCTGGGACTGCAGAGACATTTTTGATCCATGTGGGAAATTAGCCTGTGGACACATGAGATCACGGAGAGTGAGCATCTCAAATGAATCTCAGAGAAGAAGGAGTGAAGCTTATCGAGATTCCACACTCGACAAATAGGGAGAAAACATTCCTGTGTCACCACTGAACAAGGCAGGACGGCTGTTGTCAACATTTCCATCACAGGGGGGAGCTCAGGACCTCAACCCCACATCATTGTCCATGAACCTTCATCCAGGAGGTACAGCCCACTCAAGTCCCACCCAGTTTCCAAGAAGTAGCCTCCAAACCTCTTCCCCACATCCCATTCTTTACCTCTTACCTCCAAAAAACATGCAGAATCTCAACAGCCATCTCCCCCTCGCCTTCTCCATTCCTCATCCGCGACTCTAGTCTGCTCTTTGTAGTAAATCCACAACCCCCAACAGGCCCCTGTCTTCACTTTCACCACCTACTCACTCATCTTCTGTGCAGCAGCAGAACCTCATAAACTTGATCAGATTTCCTATCTTCCTTGTCAAATCGTCTAATGGCCCCTATTCCCCATGCAGCCCAGCATATTGTTGGTGTTTCATAAGTGGCCTGGATGGATGGTTGGCTACCCTGCATGAGACGCAGCTGGACTCTGTACATGTCTCTGGCTTTTCCCTGATCCATCATGGATTCTGTTCTCATGGCAGCCTGCCCTTTACATTGAGGAATAGCTGATGACTGTGAGACAATCACATAATGTGTTACTGTCAAGGACAGACTTTGGGAGCATAAATTGAGAAGATGGGGCTGCATGCTGTAGACCCTGTTCCTTAGAGTGGGTATGAGAACCTAGCTTTTGGTCAATTAAACAAGGGCACGGAGAAGCCACACTTCAATGAGGAAACTCTTTGCCCAAGTATGCAAGAGCCAGGAGAGCATTTTCTGTGTCTACCTTGCCCAGAACCCAGCAGTCTCAGGGCCACTCCAACAGCACCCTGCTGGTCTCAGATCCAGGGTCCACTAGTGCCTCTGACTCCTCTCACATCTCATGGAGGGCATCCTGACTTTGCACATGGATCTTTGTGATGTTATTACCCCAAATAGCAGAATCAGTGGGTCTTTTAACAGGGTTTGAGTCTGAGATATTAATTGTCTGTAGATAACTAATGACCTCCGGACTGCTGAATACAGGCTGTATTGCACAGTTCTTACGGTGCCAGATAGTTCAGGATGACCTAATATTTTACTTTGCTTCTGCCATGTGTCTGGATCATCTTAAGCCAAATTCAAGACCTAAAATTCTACAGTGTACTCTGTTGGTTCATACTGATGAAAAATCTATGTTGGATACACTGACAGGCTGACTTATGTTGTGGTTGTCATTGTTTTTGTTGCTGTTGTTGTTGTGAGGGACTCCTGTTAGATCCCCCACCCCCACTGCACAAGTGCTGGTCGTGACATCTCTTGTGGCTGCTGGAACACAGCGCTGTTGGGGAAAGCCGCCCTCCTTCCTGCTGACCTCTCTGGGCTCATTTGCCCTTAATGGCTGTTCTGGAGATGTATTCTTTCTTCTTCTGAATATATGATATATTTCCGGTAGTTTTTCCTACTTTAGTCTCGTGTTATCAATATTTTTAGTCTGAAGATAGATAAGTAAACAATTGCTATGAACATATCACTTCTTTCGAGATTCATCCTACCTGCTTGACTTGGTAGCATCCAAGATCTGTCACCCAACCCACACTGGGCCCTGGTCAGGTTTACTTGGTAACTGCTCCATATACTGACAGTAAAGAAAGGAGAAGGCTCTCTGTAAATAGACCTGTAATATCAGGGTTCTCTATGATAATGAGGGTTGGGTCATAGATGTCTGATCCCAAAGAACTGAGATACATTCAAGCATCCTCCCCCCAAAAAAGATCTATAGCTGCAAAACCAGTAAGATCTATGGGATTAAACTGGGGAAAGTGAGGTGGTGATGGGCCTGAGGGCCAGGTCCTTAATGGGAAGCGTCCTCTCCTGCACCTGGGATCCAGGAGTTCCTCGAGGATGTGATCTGAGGAGAAGAAGAGAGCCTCCACTTTGTGCAGGTTTCAGAGCTCAGGGAACGATCAGCAAAGCCAGGGCAAAGCTCATGGGACATGTAGGGGACTGTGCAGAGGAGGCCCTGGGCCTCCTAGGTCACGCTGGCTGACTTCTCCTCTCCATGTCATCCTGCCAGCATGAGGCAGGGGGTGCTATTTTAAGTTGAGAAAGTGATTTTTTGGCATTGGAAAACCAGTAATAAAATGTTTTATTTTTGTTTTATTTTTTTTGCATTCGTACAGTTAGAATGACTCAAAAGCGTCAGTCCCTCTGGTTTTAGCAGCACAAGTGACAGTAGAAGCCAAAACCTGGGCTGGTGTTGGCCACAGGCAGGGACAGAGGAGAGTTAGGTCAGACTGGGGAGTGGAGGGCAGATCCTTGTCTCACTCCTCATGGACTGGGAGTGGCATGGAGGTTGCATGCAGCTGTTTGACAGTGACAATCAGCTTCATCCTCTGGCTGGAACCTGCAGTGGTCAAGGAGGTCATGTTGACAGACCCAGATCTGGAGATTGGTCTGGAACCCCTGCTGTCCTAGGATACACACATAGGGGCTCTTTATGGGAATCCTTGATAATGATTTCCACGGTAACCTACAATGTTTCTGTTGATTTCCTTAAAGGAGACTGTTTGGGTCCTTCTATAGAGCTTCCTGGGATGGATTTACTTCATGCACATATCGGGGAGTTTCTGCTCCCTCATATTCCACTGTCCTTCTCTTACACTTTGTCTAGTTGGAAAGCTCCACTGAGATACAAGAGGAAAGAAGAACTCAAATGTGTACCTGTAGGCTCAGGGTCACCCAGACACCAGAAATTGCATGAGGCCTGAGGGGGATCAGCAGTAGGAAAGTCTCAACTGTGGGACCTACTTCACACATCTTCCATGCAGCAGGCTCACCATTTTTGTCTCCCCTTCTCCCTGACATGACAACTGTAGGTCCAGGCACCCAGTAAGTGTGCCAGGCCAGCTCTGTGGCTGGAATTTCTCCTGGGATGTTTCTCACAGCAGCGTCTTACAGCTTAATGTCTCATCCCTGAACACAGTGAGCCTCAGCCAGATCTGAGCACAGGAGCCTGGGCGGGAAGGTCTCTGCCCTGAACCCTCAGAGAGCAGAGTCCCCGCTGTGGAGGACTGTCCACTTGCTGGATGGACCCTGGATTCCAACCAAGAGGAAATCTAGCATAGGCTGATTTCCCATCTTTCAAGACAAACGGCCCAGCTACAAAGGCTCTGATTTTATCACACATGGGTCACCAGGCAAAGATTCAGTGTCATCATGAGATCTATATTTTGTTTGGTTTGGTTTTCACTTTGGTGTTTGTTTACCTGAGATTGCAGATGTATTGACCGGAAAATTGGAAAGACAGCCAATGTGAACCAGAAACTACTTCCAGGCAGTTAGTGTGTATACAGTTTACTGTAAAATTGCAGAAGCGTCTATTCCAAGGGCCTGAGCGGGCTGAGGTTCTTGCCCCAATTTCCCATCTGCCTGTGTCACTGTGAGAAGCACTACTGTGCACAGTCTCACAGTAATAGTCAGCCTCATCCTTGGGCTGCTGCCCAGAGATGAGCAGAAGCCCTGCATTGACTGAGGCATCTTTGGATCCAGAGAAGCAGCTGGGGACCTGGAGCCCTGGTGTTTATCTGAGTTTGTGTAGCAGTAGAGGAGACACTGGGGAGGGCTGCCTGGCTTCTGCTGGTACCAAAATGTATCTTTGCTGCCAACACTGATGCCCCTGCTCAGGGTGCAGGAGAGTCTGGCTGATATTCCAGGAGATGGAGAGAGGGAGGGCAGCTGGGTCAGCACAGGTCGGGAGAGGGAACATGCAAACACAGACACTCATGGGTGATGGGGCAGGACCAGGTTAAGGTTTCTTAGGAATCTGAGCAAGAAGGGATAGAAGCTGGAGGATGCCCTCTGTCCCTGGAGCCTGTCCCTACCTGTGCAGTGAGAGAGGAGCACGAAGAGGAGAGGAGTCCAGGCCATGGTGCACATGGCCCCTGGTCCCACAGTGGGGCTAGGCTGCCCCAGGCCTCCTTTGCTTCTCCACCCTCTGCCACAGGAGGGGCTGTCCATGCAAATGGGTTTCCATCCAGTGACTGCCCAGCTCCTCCCTGAGCCCTGGTGCTGGAGCTCAGCTCACACCACACACTGAGGAGGATGGAGGTCGGCTTCACCCCTTGGGAGAGCCCTGGGAGGAAGCACCTGCTGAGACAACACAAAGGTCCCTGCTCAGGAGACTCTGCCAGGCCAGAGAGGACACGGCTGCTGAGTCCCCATCAGTGAGCAGTGAAGAACCAAGAGGAATCTAAAGACAAGACAGAGTTTTGATAAGAGTTAAAAGATACTTTGGGGAAAGATACAGAATAGGCTAGAAAAGGAGTGGTATTGATGGCATGCATAGAGTGCCCAGCCCCCAGGCCCAGGCTGCTTTGAGTGAATAGTCCTCACTGAGCAGCTGTGTAGGGACCACAATGCAGTCCTGCAGCACCCCCTGCTGATGACAGGGCATACACCTTCCCATGGCCCAAAGCCCTGAGAGCCCAGCTGGTTCCTGCAGCTCACCAGGTCACCGTCTCTGTTCACACATCCGTGATCTGATTCCTAGATGCTGTGATTCTGATGCACTGGGCTTGATTACTGTCATTTCTCACTCCTAGAAGGAGTCCTGGTACATGTAACATACTAATATGTGTGTATATAACTATTCAGAGGGCACCTTAGAAAAAGCAAAATGACCTGGATGTGCATCAGGTCACGCGTCTCAGATGATGGAACAGTTGAGCTGGTGTGAAGGACATGCAGGGCTTTTCAGGGAAATGGCACAGACTGCGGATTTGCCAGGAGTGAACTTAGTTGTATGTTCAAAAGAGGACAGCTCAACAAACATTTCAAAAGTCAGGTCATGCATTTAAAGTTTTGACAGAGTTTAGCTTGATTCAGTAATTGGTTAAAAATAACAGCTTTGGCAGGCTCCACCTTTACTAGTGAATGTGTAACATATTCTTTATTTTATACATTGAGTTATATATTGTTTGTACAGTTCTGCGTATCTGTGCCATATGTATCTTATCAGCATTCTTTCTTAGGTGTCATACAATTTGTTTATATTTTAAATAAAATTTTTCCTACTTGTACTTTTTTAATCATTGTTTTACTTTAGTAACAAGATTATTGTGACATTTTAAAGTTTTCACAGATGAGTTGAGTGTCTGGGCAGTTGAATCCAGAAGCCATCACTTCCCCACTGTGCCCGTATCCAGCTCTGCTTTATCTGTGCACGTGGTCCCCTAACATCTAGACTCACAGGGCCTCTTAGTAATTGAACTATGGCCAGGATCCCTTGTGTCCCCCAGACACTCTGTCCTCAAGGTCTCCCAAGAGATCCTTCTCACTCAGCTCAGGCAGATCAACCCCCTACTCAGTGATCCTCGCTGCTGTTCACATAAACCCCAGCTCCTCAGCTCCCTAAGGGGCCTTCACGGTCTGGTCCCTGCCCCTCTCCATGCCACCTCATGGCCCCTCTCCTTGCTCTCAGACCTCCAGCTTCCCTCACCTCCCTGCAACTTCAAAACCTGAATTTTTGTCCCCTTCATGGTCTGCAAGCCAACTCCTCCTCTGTCTGTTGGGAACAGAAGGAGTTAAACTTGAGATTATGGTGCAAACACACATGTTAGCAACTCTGAGTGTCTCTCAACAGAAATGCATACCAGTATCATCACAGACAGGAGTAGAGAATTTAAAAAATAGATTGTGGACAATTTTGAAGTTATATAAACTCCAGAGAATAGTTCAAAGAACCACCTGAACACATCACCCAACTTCAACTGTCATCGATAGGCCCCATCTTCTTTAATCTTCCGTCCTCACTTTCCCTCATCCTAATACCTCACTGAATGTGAAAACAAATCCAAACACAACAGCACGTCACTGGTCTGTGCTTCAGCAGGTACGTCCATGTTCAGTGTCCCCAAACTCTTGTGCATTAAAGATTTGTAAAAATATAATATTGTACAAAAGAACATTGTACAAAAATAATATCTATTTATATGGCTAAATCATGTTCCATTATATAGATGTACTGGTATTTGTCTATGAACTCACCTTTCAAAGGGCATATTGATTGACTTCAAGTTTGGACAATCATGAATAAAGCAGAGAAGTCCAACTGCTCTCACATTATTGTGTTTATGTTGTAATCTCCCAAATGGTGAGCTCATTTGATGGTTGTACTGACCGAGAAAGTGGAGTAAGAGCAAGGCGTCCTGTGTTTTGGAGCCGTGAGGTTCATGGATGACACATTTGAGTGGAAGAAAGTCCAGACCCCCACGTCCACATCCTCAGACAATCCTCTATGGATCTCCTCCATGCACTTTCCTCCTGGGCAGAGTTGGGTCTTCTTTGAACACACAGATTTTGAACATGTTGTTTTTCCTTTATGAGTACTCCCACCAGGTTCCTTTGGGGCAACTGGGGTTAAGAAGTTGAACATTAAATTTTATTCATCAGAAAAAGGAGCGGAGGAAAATGGCGGGGTGAGCTGACCCGGGACTCTCTCCCCTCCAAAATACAACAAAGGATTGGAAAAACTGAATTTCAGAGAATAAATCTAATGCCAACACGTTAGAGACCTACAATATCAAGAAGGCAGAGAACAGAGACATTGCTGACGGCCTCAGAGGAGGTGGAACAGGGTAGGAGAGAAGGCTCCCTCCCCTAGATTCTGCGATCCCTGCTGTGTGGTCCGGGAAGGAGCTGGGGAGGGGCCATGCGACCAGGGGATCATCTAGGACTCCCGTCACTGGTACAGTGGAAACATGCTGACAAGGGAAAGCTTCCATGGGTAGGGACCCCATAAACTCAGGGCCCCGGGAGACCAGAGAACAGAACTGATCCGAATGCAGATCGGTGCGCGAGAAAAGCAGCCCCTCCCTCACGGAAAAGCGCACTGGGTGCCGCCATCTTGCCCGAAGGCGGAGAGCTCAGAGCACGTGGCTCTCGACCCCCATCTAGTGGCGACAGGCTGTAACTGCAAGCGAATTCTACCACCATGCGAAAAAACCGCTCCTCTACCATCCAGCAATTTATAAAAGCCCCAGACCAGAAGGAAAACAATAAAAACATAGAATTAAGTCCTGAGGACTTGGAATTAGGTAAACTAAGTGATAATGAATTCAGAGCAGCTATAATAAAAAAACTCAATGAGGTAGAGAGAAAGATAGACAAACAAGGCAATGAGTTCTGGAGTTACTTCACAAAAGAGATTGAAATTATAAAGAAGAATCAAACAGAATTACTAGAGATGAAAAACACAATGGACCAGATAAAACAGAACATGGACTCCCTGAATGCCCATGTAGACAACATAGAAGAGCAAATTAACATAATTGAAGATAGACAGGCTGAATGGCTCCAGACAGAGGAAGAAAGAGAACTAAGAATTTAAAAAAACGAGGAAAATCTCCGAGAGACAGTGGATTCAATGAGGAGTAAGAACTTAAGGATCATAGGAATTCCTGAGAACGTGGAAAAGGAAAATGGAGCAGAAAGTGTGCTTAATGAAATCATAGAAGAGAACTTGCCAAATGTAGGGTTGATGGAGAAATGTGTGTAGAGGAAGCTTTCAGATCTCCTACATTTGTCAATGTAAAAAGACCTACTGCAAGGCACATAGTAGTAAAAATGGCAAGAAGGAAACATAAAGAAAGAATACTCAGGGAAGCAAGAAAGAGAATAACCTACAAAGGAGCTCCTATCAGACTTTCAGCGGATTTCTCTACAGAAACCTTACAAGCTGGGAGAGAATGGAGTGACATAGTCAAAGCTTTAAAAGATAAAAATCTTCAGCCAAGAATACTCTATCCAGCAAGAATTTCCTTCAGATAGGAGGGAGAAATTAAATCTTTTCCAGACAAACAAAATTTAAGGGAATTTGTAACTAAAAGCCCTCCACTACAAGAAATCCTCAAGAAGGCTCTCATACCTGAAAAAAGAAAAAAGGGAGAAAGGGGTCACAATCCACAGACTAGGGAGACAGATGGATAGAACCAGAACAGGATAGCAAATATTCAACTACAGCATTAGGGTAAAAATAAGGAAACTACCAAAGCAAGGACGAGCTTATCACTCTAACTACAAATTCATAACACGAGTTAGAATAAGAAATGAAAATAATTATTTAGGAGGGGAAGAGCAAAGGGTCTAAATCAGTATAGGCCAAGTAAGTAAGAGACCACCAGAGAATAGACTATATTATACATGAGATTCTAAATACAAACTTCAGGGTAGCCACTGAACTAAAAAACAGAACAGAGCCACAAAACATAAATAAGGAAAAATCTAAGAACCCAGCATAAGAAATTGCAGTATTAAATGGGTAGGCTAAAGCACACAGGAAAAGAAACGCAGGAAAACAAGATAATGAGCGACAGATTGACAGCATTAAGTCCACATGCATCAATAATCACTCTCAATGTGAATGGATTGAACTCTCCAATTAAAAGACACAGAGTGGCAAAATGGATTAAAGAACATGATCCAACAATTTGTTGCCTCCAAGAAACACACCTCAGCCCCAAGGACAAACACAGGCTCAGAGTGAAGGGGTGGAAGACAATGCTTCAAGCTAATAGCAAGCAAAAAAGGGCAGCTGTTGCAATTCTTATATCAGACAAAGTGGATTTCAAAATAAGACAGGTAAAGAGAGGCACAGAGGGACAATATATAATGATCAAAGGGACACTTCATCAAGAAGAAATAAGGCTTATAAATATCTATGCACCCAACAAAGGAGCACCAAGATTCATAAAACAACTATTAACAGACCTAAAGGAAGATGTTAAAAACAACACAATAAGAGTAGGGGACCTCAACACCCCACTCACATCAATGGACAGGTCATCCAGACAGAAAATCAACAAGGAAATAGTGGAGCTAAATGAAAAACTAAAACAATTGGACTTAATAGACATATATAGATCACTTCACCCTAAAACAGCTGAATACACATTCTTTTCAAGTGCACATGGAACATTCTCAAGGATAGACCATATATTGGGAAACAAGGTAAGCCTCTACAAATTTTAAAAAATAGAAATAATAACAAGCATCTTCTCCAATCACAATGCTATAAGGCTAGAAATTAATTACAAGAAAAAAGCTGAGAAAGGCACAAAGATGCCTGTTTAGGAGACTAAACAACACGTTACTGAACAAGCAATGGATCATTGAAGAAACTAAAGAAGAAGTAAAAAAATACCTGGAAACAAATGAAAATGATAACATGCCATACCAACTCATATGGGATACAGCAAAAGCTGTATTAAGAGGAAAATTCATCGCAATACAGGCACATCTTAACAAACAAGAAAAATCCCAAATAAGCAATCTTAAACTACACCTAACTGAACCAGAGAAAAAAGAACAAATAAAACCCAAAGTCAGCAGAAGGAGAGAAATAATAAAAATCGGAGCAGAAATAAATATTATTGAAACGGAAAAGGCAGTAGAAATGATTAATGAAACAAAGAGCTTGTTCTTTGAGAAGACAAATAAAATTGACAAACCCCTAGCCAGACTTACAAAGAAAAAAAGGGAGAAAGCTCAAATAAACAAAATCAGAAATGAAAGAGGAGAAATAACAACAGACTCTGCAGAAATACAACGGATTATAAGAGAATACTACAAAAAACTATATGCCAACAGAATGGATAACCTAGAGGAAATGGATAAATTCTTGGACTTCTACAATCTCCCAAAGCTCACTCAAGAAGAGGCAGACAATTTGAACAGACCAATCACAAGGAAAGAGATTGAAACAGCAATCAAAAACATCCCAAAGAATAAAACCCCAGGACCAGATGGCTTTCCTGGGGAATTCTACCAAACTTTCAGAGAGGATTTAATACCTATCCTTTTCAAGCGATTCCAAAAAATAAGGGAGGATGGAACACTTCCTAACACATTCTATGAGGCCAACATCATGCTGATACCAAAACCTGACAAAGACACCATGAAAAAAGAGAACTACAGGCCAATATCACTGATGAACATAGATGCAAAAATTCTAAACAAAATTTTGGCAACCAGAATTCAGCAATTTATCTAAAGGATCATACATCATGATCGGGTGGGATTCATACCAGGAACACACGGATGGTTCAACATCCACAAATCAATCAACGTGATACACCACATCAACAAACTGAGAAATAAAAACCACATGATCATCTCAATAGATGCAGAGAAGGCATTTGACAAGATCCAACAGCCATTTATGCTAAAAACTCTGAACAAAATGGGCATAGAAGGAAACTACCTCAACATAATAAAGGCCATATATGACAAAGCCATAGCCAACATCATACTCAATGGGCAAAAACTGAACGCCATCCCCCTGAAAACAGGAATGAGACAAGGATGCCCTCTATCACCACTTTTATTTAACATAATACTGGAGGTCCTGGCCAGAGCAATCAGGCAAGAAAAAGGAATAAAAGGAATCAAATAGGGAAGGAAGAAGTGAAACTCTCGCTATTTGCAGACGACATGATCTTATATATAGAAAACCCCAAAGAATCCATTGGAAAACTCTTAGAAGTAATCAACAACTACAGCAAAGTTGCAGGGTACAAATCCAGTTTGCATAAATCAGTAGAATTTTTATATTCTAATAACGAACTAACAGAAAAAGTACTCAAGAATACAATACCATTCACAATCACTACAAAAAGAATAAAATATCTCTGGGAAAATTTAACTAAGGAAGTGAAGGACCTATATAATGAAAATTACAAGGCCTTTCTGAGAGAATTGGATGACGACATAAGGAGATGGAAAGACATTCCATGTACATGGATTGGAAGAATAAACATAGATAAAATGTCC
>NC_060281.1:92626117-92631834 GCF_021613505.1 Equus quagga | reverse complement strand
GAGATTAGAATTCAGGAATTACGAGACCCTGGCAGGGCAAGTGCCTTAGGAATCCCAGAAGATGTGCTTTGGTTTGTCAGGTGAAGGGGCTTGGTCATCGGTTGAATGTGATCTACTGAGGCTGCTGGAAAGGAAGACAGGGAGAGGCCACATGTCAGCAGGGTGAGAAGTGAAGGGTGGGTGAGAGAGTTGACAGAGGGAGGACAGATTCCCCTCCAGGAAAGCTTGCATGGGAAGTGTAAGATGGAGGAGTCCAAATCTGGATGTCCTTCACTGTGTTTCATAAAAATAGAATAATGTTAATTTGTAGATTTTTGTCACAGGAGAAGATAAATCCAAAGCTTATAGATTTATTACCTTTTAAAACATTAACTGTTCATGTCCAACAAAGAAAATGTGCTTCTTTGGCCCCAGCTTGGTGCCGTAAAAGTACTATATTTAAAAGCATTCTTTACCACCTTACTGGTCTCCTCAGTAAGATGAGTTGAATAACATTTGGGCTCAAGTTTAGACTCTATTGTGTGAGATTCATGTGTTTAACTTTTTGAAAATTGGTCTCTGACACGTTGGGAGCTTATTTCCTGAGATGCCTGAGAGGATCCTTCCATCTAATCTACTGACCCTGTGGTGACTGAGGACCGAAACCTTTAAGCTCAGGAATTACTGTTCTTGAGTCCTGAGGTGATTCCCAGGAGCTACGAAAACTTTCCTTTTCTGACCCTGTATTTTTCTAGAAATTCACCACCCCCACACACTTTTTTGTTACAAGGGGCTGAAAATGATTTCGGGGGCATTAGCTGACTGGTGTCTATGTGATGAGAACGTAACGGAGGTAGTAGAATTTCAGGAAAGAATGACTCTCGACCTGAGGACATTGCAAGGCATTATTGGAGAGAGACAGAACATTCCAGAAGGACACTGACTAGGAAAGTCTAAGTTGGGGGAAAACCAGGCGAGTTCAATTCGGGCTCTCAATATTTGGCTCTTTTTCCTGGAGGGGCACAGTCACAGCAGACTCAGAATCAAGCTGACTCTGATCTCACTCCCAGTGACCTGGACCCTGTGAGGTGCAGACTCTCAGTGATGACACAGAGGTGACTGTGGAGCAGATGCTATGCTTTGGGAGCTGAAGGGACCTCCACATGGAGTATGTGGACAGAGGTACTGGTTCCTCTGCTGGCCCCTGAGTCTGGCCCCCACCTCAGAGTGAGAAGTGGGGAGAGGAGCCAAGGTCAGGTGTGAAATTGGCCAACATTGAGGTTTCCTGAAACTTCTTTTCCATCTTACTACCTCTGGGAAGAGGAGTCCATCATGAGGGGTTTTTTTTTTTTTTCTGCTTTCTACCTCTCATGAGACTACCTGAGTTTGAGAGCAATACCTCATGGATGGCCGTGAGTGTGTCTTGGCCTGGAGTTGATCTCTTACAGGAATACCAGAAAAGTCAGGGAGCCAAGCTGAAGCTTTCTGAGATGGGAACTATGCCCAGATCCCAGTGTGCCCAGTACATGTCCCCAGCTGAACTTGTGATGAGGGTGGAGGGAAGCGAGAGGGACTGCAGGGGACCTATTTGCTGAAATTTCCATCATTTTCATCTCCTATTTGGACCCCAAAATTCCCAGTCATGTGATCAACCTATGATTGATCGCCTCTCTTATTTGACAGGTCCAGTGTTGCCCAAAAATATCAAGCAATCCCCTCCCTGCTCAGCATGGTGGAGTCAGGGGAGATGGTGTGAGTGACCTGGTTCAGTCCTGTGAAAGCTGGATTCCTGATCAGTGGACCAGGGAGGGCAAGTCTCTCTCACTCTGGAGGTTTGTTGTGAGGATGTGATGCCTGGGACTGCAGAGGCAAGTTTGCTCCCTGTGGGAAAGGGAGGAGGGAGAGACAGTCACAGAGCATCAGGCAGCATCCATCAGCCCTGTATAGAGTTACTTCTTCTGAACTGCGGTCATTTGGATGTGTGATACCACAGCCCACACTCTGTAGCCCACCCTGGACTTACTGGATCTAAGGAAGGACCACAGTGTCCCTCTATTCCTCCTTCCTCTGAGAGAATTTTCCAGATCAAAGGCTATTAAGCACCCAGCCTATGAGCCTCTGCAGGACAAGGTTCTCTCCTGCAGGATGGTGGTCCCTATGCCTGGCTCTGTGCAGCTTCCCACTCACTTTAGCTCATATGTGTTTAACAAATGAAGGGACCGACTGAACTTCTGGAAAGTCGTAATTTCTGAATGAACTAAATAACTAATGAGAGCAAGAAATACATATATTAGAAAAGTCCTCTCACTATTTTCTTTTTTATTCTACTGTGAAGGATGGCCTACGTCCTTCTTCCTTCTCATCACTGCAGTTGGGGCTGCCTTTCTGTAGGTGCATTCTGTCACATTTAACTTCTTTTCTTCAGATTTTCCTTTATTTCTCCTACTAGACTGTTTCTCCTGGGACAGGGTGACCCCATCCTAACACCTGCTTCCCAGAACGGCCTTCCTTGTTCCCACAGGGGATGACTGGGATCAGGATGTGTGGGCTATCTGCCAATTGGATCCTGTTGATTGATGGTGCCTGTATTCAGAAATTTCTGCCAACCCCAGGATTTCTTGGTGCTATTGTTTGCTAGTTAGTGACTTTTCTGAACAAACTGTCTAAACTCTGTATTCTTTGCCATGTGTGGATACTGCAGTCTCTGCTCAGTTCCGTTAATGGTCTGCTAGTGAAAGGGAAAGCCATTTAGAAACCATTGTGCGCTGATGATCCACAGTCAAAGCCCATGTTGGAGTCAAGCCAGCGTCCTCATCCTCTAGCTGCCTAGTGATGCTCCCTGTTCCTTGCTCCCCTCTGTGCACCCGGAAACCTGAAAGTCATGCATGATAGCTGGAAAAACTCTGAGAATGATGATAAACCATGTAATTTAATTATCACCCTCTCTGGGAACCACAGGCAAGGATTTAGGGTGCTTCAATAGAGCACGTTTGCTGTTCTGAATTGTCTCCTCTGATGAGATTTACTATTTATTATGGAAGCCTCTTTCCTATATTTGTCACAGCCTCTGTCTTGGCATGTAGGAAGGGAATATAGTAAAAATAATCAATAGAATAAGTTATCACATTTTAATTACTCTTTACTTATTTCCTGAGGGAAATGATAAAAACTTATTGATACACATTCAGAGTAATGAGATGCCATAAAGAAAACCCCAGAGGGGCTGCTCCGTGGCCTGGTGGTTGGGTTCGCGCGCTCTGCTTCAGCGGCCCAGGGTTTCGCCGGTCCGGGTCTTGAGCGCGAAAGTGACACCGCTCTTCAGGCCGTGCTGGGGCGGCATCCCACATGCCGCAGCTGGAAGGACCCACAACTAAAAATACACAACTATGTACTGGGGGGCTTTGGGAGAAAAAGGAAAAAATAAAATCTTTAAAAAAGAAAGAAAGAAATCCTCAGAGACTACTTGGAAATGATAGTCACGATCAGTAAACCACAGAAGAGGTCAAAGAAACCTGCAAGGTCTTTCTAGGCTAAACGTGCGTCTTTAGGAAATTTGAGAACAAGTTCACTTTCCTTTCATCTTCTCCCTCCTCCTCTTCTTCCTCTCTTTGTTTTTCTTCTTTAGAGATTGGGGGCTAAGAAAAGAATCTCAGGGCTGCTTATCATCACTAATGAAACGGACAAGAAAGTAGCTGGTTTTGCTTAATTCCTTCCACTATAAGGATATTCTGGTCCTCTGAACGGTGATATAAAATATAAAGAGAGAGCACAACACCCCCCTCCCTCTGCTCCCCGGCGTTTGCACACACTGTTCTCTCTGCCTGAGACCCGTTTCCCCCAGGTCTTCCCTGGGCCCATGGAAAGCACAGACTGTGGGTCTCTACTTACGTGTCACTCCCTGAACCCCGAGTCCAGTTCTGAGCTCTCATAATAGCCTGGGTTGGTTAGTGGCGTCGTTCCTCTCAGATCCTGGATCTAGTGTGTGCTTCAAGGATCTCACTCTTGAAACTTATATTTTCCTTTTGCCTTTTTTTTTTTTTAAAAGATTTCTTTCTTTCTTTTTTCTCCCCAAAGCCCCCTGGTACATAGTTGTATATTCATTCATTCAAGGCCCCCTGGTACATAGTTGTATATTCTTCATTGTGGGTCCTTCTAGTTGTGGCATGTGGGACGCTGCCTCAGCGTGGTTTGATGAGCAGTGCCATGTCCGCGCCCAGGATTCAAACCAACGAAACACTGGGCCACCTGCAGCGGAGCACGCGAACTTAACCACTTGGCCACGGGGCCAGCCCCTCCTTTTGCCTTTTTTAAAAGCCTCCCAGTTGGCTTTGACCGATAGGGGCTCCAGTGGAGGCTTGAAGGAGGAAACAGGGTGTTTCTCCTCCTCTCTCTGCTCTGGGAAATGTTTCTGCCAGTGAGCGTGTCTCCTACAAGATCGCAGTTCTCATCCGCTGGCCCCAGCACGAGCTCTTACAATTCCCCTGCTCCGCGGGTCCCTCCCACTCTAGGGGAAGAGCAGCTTCCTGTTGTGGCTCAGCTTTGCTGCCTCACAGGCCTGCTTTTGCCCCCTCAGCCCTTCTACCACCTTTGTGACCAGTTCCCCACGTTCAAATCCGTTTCTCAAATTGGTTTTCATGTCACTCGTTTTGCTGGCAGAACTCTGACTGGTACTTATGTTGTGACACCTCTCTCATTTTTACATAGTTATTTAATCTGTTCTCAGCTCCGCTAAATTGCAGAAAGAGAGAACTGTGTTGGTCATTTCTTGGTTGTATTTCCAGTCCCCAGCACAGACCAGTCAATATCTGCTGAAAGAAGGAAGGAAGGAATTTTTAATTTATTACCCTTTTTATGTTAACTTTTATCCACTGGGTTGATAATTGAGAACAAAGATCCAGTGCTCTCTAGGTGATACTTTACATAAAGCACAAGGTCATAGATTGTATTTCCTGGTGGACATATAGTCTGGTTATTTGTGACTTTTCTATGCTTTTGTTGATTTACAAATGACGATATAATTGGAGTGACTTTAATTTTGCGGAGTTGATACCTTTTTACATTATCTTTGTTCTTCAATGTTTCATTTTGAAAAATTTTAACACTTCGAAAAGTATAATAAATGGTACCATGAATATACGCTTCACCTATACTTATCAGCACCCAACTAATTTTTCTCCCTCTATGCCCGAAAGTTAGAGACTTCAGCATATTCTAAAGCCCAGCCTTCCCCTGCTACAGTCCCCCAAACTTGTCTGAAAAATGGGCTGCACTGGCCACCAACAGGCATGTGGAGTTTAGCCTGTGGCATCTTCCCGGCCTTGGACATCTTCTCTGCTGTAGTAACTTCTCTCCCTGATGACCCTTCGTATTCGTATCTGCAGCTGCGAACTCTCCTGTGAGCACAGACACTTAGGTCCTCCCAGCTCTTGGCATTGATACTCTGATGTCTAAGGGACCCTGTAAGCTAACTCTCCAAGACCCATTCTGATTTCCTGTCCAAAGCTCTCCTCTGTCACTCCTTCCTCTCTCAGTGAAGGACACCGCACCTCACGTGGGGCTCCTGTCCCCACCCTGACTCCTCTCTTTTCTCACACCCACAGGCATCAGCAAATCTGAGGGCCTCTGCCTGCAGAGCAGGTCCTGGCTCCCACCCAATCTCTCCATCTCCACCTCCACTGCTCCCCCGGGTCTAGCCTTCACCATCCACAGCCTCAAGTCCCTGCCATGGTGTCCCACAG
>NC_060281.1:92565862-92626107 GCF_021613505.1 Equus quagga | reverse complement strand
CCTTTAGTGTCTGCCTGTCCTTCCTACAATATCAGCAACACAAGGGCGGTCTCTCATTCCAGTCTTCATTGCTCTCGTTCCAAATCAAGCACGGGGTTTTTCTGTGGTTCTGGTTATTTTTTAATCAATTTAGAAGAGAAAGCCTTTATGATCTGCTGATGCTGGCTCTGTCATTTATCTCATGCGACCCAGGTTATTTGCTGCACCTGCCGCTTGCATCTCTCCTTCCACCATAATCACCCCCAGTGGTGCTCACGGCCTAACCAGGGCACATTATCTGTGATTAGAACTATGCATTATGGAAACCCCACTTCATCATATGGGAGAGAAACCCTGAGACTTCCCTCAGCTTCCACTGCGGAGTGTCAGCTGGGGAGTAGAGAGGGCCAGGGCAGCAATGCGGAGGTTCCCTCAAACGCCAATGGTGATTTCTTCTTGTTCAGTAAAGTCTCTCTCAGCCTTCCTCCAGTGAAAGGGCAAATTTCCACCTAATTTATCAATTTTGTCTTGAAAATTATTCAGCTATTATTATATCAGAATACCAATACCAAGTAATACAAACTTCTCTCCAACTATAAAATTTGACTCTACTCCAAAAGATGCCAATCATCCTTTTCTTTTTTAATGACTGCATACTTAGTCAAAAAAGCTGCTTTTACTTATGATTTATGACTGTTGTTTAATCATACTGATATTGCTTATTTAAAGTTTTTATTGCTCAACTGCATATATGTACAACTTTCAATGCGGTATTGAAACAGGCAACATTAATAATTCACGGAAGTTTAATATATAAATAATATTTACACAATATTGTCTAGAGAAAGGTAGTTTGATGAAGATTAACTTTAAGTACAAGATGAGTCTCTTAAGAACTGTGGAGTGAGGCGTGACCCAAACAGTATGTGAAGAGAAAGAAAGCCTCACCTTTCTTGGTGTGTTCTAGGAATTCCAAGTCTTCGGATTGGGAGGAAGTGAAGATGAAGGAGCCGTCCTTTGTGTCCAGCATGCGAAGGCAGAGGATCTCCAGCCCAGGGAAGGGGCTCCCCTGCACCCACAGGCCTCAGTCACGCTCAGATGGAGGTCAAGCTGGGTGGAGGCTGCCTGGTGTCTTGGGCAACCTGAGCGGAGGGGGAGAGAAGAGCTCTGCTTTAAGACCCAGGCCCACTCCTGAGGAAGGGACCATAAGGCCTTGGTTCTTGGCCTCCTGGCAGCTTTGGGAAAGCTCCTCGTGATGTGTTGAATCTCACAACCTCTTCTAAGCACTCAAGCACTCGCAGCAGCTCTGCCGTCTCCTCTTCTTGTTCAACCATTTGGCTCTCTCTCCCTTCCGTTCCTGAGCCAGGCCAGTTAATTACTCCTTCAGCATTGCGTTGGTCCTCTTCACCTTTCTGTGAGTGTCTGTGAGGCTGGCTATATTCAGTGACTCTTTCTCCAGCCTGGCGATCTCTAAAGATGATTGCATCCCCAGATACTCCTTTTGAGCAGCGCCAAGCTTGTCAACGAGCTGGCATTTCTCCTCAATCCCTGCAGCCACTGCTTCTGCCAGCCGCTGTTCACGTTGTACATAAAGTTGACTTCTAACAGACTGAACCAGTCTGAATATAAATAAGATGACCACCAGTAAACTGAGGGCAGGTGGGCACATCACTGTCTCCCACTGGAGGTTGTGGAAAGTGAGTCGTGGACTCAGGATATCGGGCAGCAGCTCCACCACCACCTCGCCCAGCTTGCCAAGGATCATCCCCAAGCCAAGCTGCACAGAGGACAGCAGCCCCTCCATGGCACTGACCCACCACAGGGCTCTGCCCAGTCACCACAGATCCACCAGCCACAGCACACTCCAGGGAACACCCCGACATTCCGCCTGGAACCCAACCAGCAACTGACAGTCTGGAAAGGTCAGTTATATGGTGGGTGTTGGGGGAGATTTGTAAATAAATGATGCTCATCTCCATTACTGTTTAATGTTCCTTCTAAATTCCCTCTTTCTTCTTTGTTTGTATTTACATAAAGTTAAAACATAATGAAATGTGTTTACATTAAGTGTCTGACTTGACACATCTTTAAAACCATATTCCCCCTACAGCATTCAAGAACCCTTTCAATAAATGAATCACGTCTGTTAGCATAGAAAATACCTCCCTGTACCTTTCCAACCAATCCCACCCTCTCCCACCATCCATAGCCTCTGTGTGCTTTGTGGAAACGTACATCACTTTTGCAGGTCTTGAACTTCACATAAGTGAAATAAATGAGAATGTACACTTTGTTGTCGCACACTTTTATTCAAAATAATGTCTTTGAGGACTATCCAAGTTTTTGTGTCGATATAAGTTCACTCTGTGCTTATTGGTAAATGAGACATTGTACAAATATATCAAAAAGATTAATCAATTCTCCTTTTAGTGGACATTTTGAGTTGCTTTCAGTGTAATGTCTTTTGAATAAATATATTGTGAATATTTATCCCTATGCCCTTTTTATAAATATGTGTTTCCATTTGCCCTTGATGAATACTTGGGAGAAGAAATATCAAGTAAGTGTATGTTAAATTCTTATTTGGAGAAAACATTGAGGTGTAATTTATATGTCCTGACATTCACTTATAAGTGTAGAATTCATTGGTTTCTGTAATTGTACAGAATTCCACAGTGATCGCACAATTCACTTTTAGAACGTTTCCATCACCCCAAAAGATTCCTCTCACTTTACACTATTGGGTGCATTTGACACCGTTGGTCCCTCTCTTCTTGAAATGCTTCTATCACCTACCTGACAACTCCTCACACGCCAGTACATGTTTTCTTTCTGTGCTCACTGGCCTTTCCTTGTCTGTCTCTATCGCTGATTTCCATTTTCTCCCATATTTCTCAGCATTAGTTTTAATTCAAAACTGAATTCTTGGAGCAATATCAGCAAGATGGTTGAGTAAGAGTTTCCAGCAGTCATCCCTTTGCAGAAACAGCAATCTGATGAATGATCCACTCATGAAAATGCCTTCACAAGAGCCAAGGATTCCGGGTGAGAGATTAAAGCACCTAGGTGGAGCAAACAAATAAGGAAAGACTCACTCAGGAGGGTAGAGAGAACAGTTTCTATTACTCTGCTCCCCGCCCCCCAGCCGGAGCAGCCCAGCCTAGGGAGACATACTCTCCCAGGGAAGGAGAATGAAGTGAGCACCCAAATTCAACAGACCTCAGTACCAGGCTCACCCCAGTGAACCCCAGAGCCAGGCCAGCCCCCACAGCCCTAGGCACCTGTAGGCCCCACCTCCAGATTTGCCGCAGCGCCAAGATAGACCCTGCATTCCCAGGCTTCTGGTCTGACCCAGTGCCTGGCCTGCCCCTATAGACTCAGGCTCCAGACGTGCTCCCACAGTCTTAGACACAGGCACCCCAAACAGTGAAATCTGGTCCCTATCACCCCAGGCTCCAGTAGAACTAGGCTCCTGGCCTACTCCAGTGGACAAAAGGTCCAAGCCTGCCCCGGCAGAACCCAACATCAGACTGGCCTTATGGATCCAGGCTCTATGACTCTCCACAAGTACTCAGGCTCTAAGCCCACCTCTGCACACGGATGGCCTTAGGAACGCAGGATCCATGCCTGCCCCCTTGGGTCCAGGCTTCAGACCCAATCCTGCATTCCCACCTTTCAGTTCTGCCTCCATTAACCCAGGACCCAGACCTGCCCACAATGGACCCTGGCACCATGCCAGGCCCCACAGTCTCAGGTCCAGGACCACCCCTGTGAACCCAGGTGTCAGGTACACCCCAGTGCCAGGTGAGCTCCTGTGAACTCTGGCTCAAGTCCCACAGCAGCATGAGGTTGGCCCCCTGACCCAGAAGCCAGGATGCCTTCACATACCCAGTCACCAGTCCCACTGCAGTTGTCCCTGGTGCCTAGTCAGTTCTTGCTAATCCAGACCCGGGTCCACCCAAGTAGACACAGGCCCCAGGCCCCAGGCCCAACACTGTGGGCTTGGGTACCTGGCCTGCTCCAATGCACCCGGGCTCCAGACCTGCTCTTGTGAACTTAGGCACCACTTTGGCCCCCAGGGCACTAAACTTTTTACTGTCTCTATCATTTGGCCTTCCCAGAATGTTACATCGTTGCAATCAAAGAACGTGTGGCTTTTGCAGACTGGCTTCTTTCACTTAGTAATTTACATTTAAGGTTCCTTCATATTTTCCATAGTTTTAAAGCTCATTTTTTAATTCTCTGGAAAATATTTCACTCCGCCAAATTTGTTTATACGTTTATCTGTAGAAGAACATCTTGGATGGTTCCAGTTTTTGGTGATTATGAATAAATGTGCCATCAACATTCATGTGCAGATGTCTGTGTGGACATAATTTTTCAACTCTACTGAGTAAACACCTAGGCACAAGCTGCCTGTGTGTATTGCAAACTGTGTTTTGTTTTAGAAGAACTTGGTAGAATTCAACAGTGAAACCATCTGGGTCTGGCACTTTATTTCTTTGAGGGTTATTAATTACTAATTCAATTTCCTTAATTAATCTAAATATAGATACAGATATTCTATTTCTCTTTGGGTGAGTTTTGGTAGTTTCTGCCTTTGAAGGAATTGGTTTATTTTTACTAAGCTATGAAATTTGTGGTCATAGACTTCTTCAAAATAGCCCTTTATTATGCTTTTAATGCATGTGGGCTCATTACTGATGACCCCTCTTTCATTGATGATCTTAGTAATTGGTGTAAGCTCCTTCTCTCTCCTCTTTTTTATCTTGGTAGCTTAGCTGAATGTTGATCAATTTTATTGCTCTTTTCAAAGAACCAGTTTTTGGTTTCATCAGTTTTCCTTGGTGATTATCTCTTTTTAATTTCATTGATACTTATAATAATTTTTATTACTTGTTTTATCTGTTTACCTTACATTCTATGAATCAGTTTCTCTATTTTACTATGGTAGAAGCTTAAACTATTAATTTTGATTCTTAATTTTCATTATATAGCTTTCAATGTTGTAAATTTCTCTGTAAGCACTATTTTCACTGAATCCTGCACACCTTGACATGCTGTATTCTCATTTCATTTCGTTCAAAATATTTTAAAATTTTCTTTGGCTTATATGTTATGGAGAAGTATGTTGTTGTATCTCTAAATATTTGGGCATTTTCCAGCTATCTGTCTATAGTTGATTTCCAGTATGATAGTTGTCTGAAAGTATTCTATTCTTTTATATTTGTTGAGGTGTGTTTTGTGGTCCAGAAAGTGGTCTACCTTGATGAATATTCCATGTGAATTTGAGAAGAATGTGTATTCTACTCTTGCTTGCTGAAGTACTCTATATGATAAACAAATGGCAAGCAGTAGGAGATTTTGGAGTGTATGAGGAGCCATTTTGTATAAAACTACTTTGGCCTCACCTTGTTTTTCCAAAAGGGGCTGACCTGGCAATTGAGCATGCATTGTCTATCGGCTTGAAGCATTTTACTGTGTCCCAAAGACAAGAACAAATGGCTTTAACATAAAGATGCAACTTCCCCCACATTGGCATTTCCTTAAGGATAAGCATCTCTCCCTAGGCTAGGAATCAATTGCTGCACCCACCCTGTGACCACCCAGCTTGAGACAACAGACCTGCTACCTGCTGTGTCCATTGAGACAGCAGACCTACAACCTGCTGTGTGAATCGCTGTGCTGTGCTGGCTGGGCAATCTCGTGACTGTTGTAAAGGGGACACTCCTATCATATGTGATGTATGCTCTTTGTTCCAAGATGGTACATGACCACTCTGTGCACCCCACTTCCTTGGTGCTCTTCGTACCTGGGGAATTAAGGCCTGGGCTGGGCTAGTCCTCAGATCTGGCTCACAATAAACTCATGCTTATTTTGACTTATAGATTGGTTATGGGTTATTTGTGTCGACATACAAATGCCAATTGGATCCAGTTGATTGACAGTGCTCATATTCAGAATCACTGCCCACCCCAGGATTTCTTGGTGCTATTGTTTGCTAGTTAGTGACTTTTCTGAACAAACTGTCTAAACTCTGTATTCTTTGTCATGTGTGGATACTGTATTCTCTGCTCAGCTCCGTTAGTAGTCTTCTTTGACTGGATATAAATTTCATGAACAACCTGGGATCAACAGGTCTTGCAATCTGTCAAGGGACGCAGTGAACATGTTCAGTCAGGCAGTTGAAAACTCCACCAGAACCTTCATTTTCTGCTTGTGCAGAGCACCAAGTTCAGCCAGAGGAGAGATCTCAGGATCTTCTCAGGTCTTTCCTAAGCATCTGACAGCACTGTCAGTACTCGGCCCTGCATCTGTACATGGCCTTCTAAATATGCCGAGATTTGACAAAGAGTTTCAAAGCCCGATGAATATTTCCTTTCCTTTTCAGCTTCTTGGTTAGTCTGTCTACTCTCTTACCCATTACCTCAGGCAACAGTGAAGAAATAAAACTGCTGGTAGCTGTCTTTGCCAAATGTGCCCAGAGAAAAAGCTTTTTGCTCTGCACAAGCTCCCAGTGAGGTCAAAAGGGACATCCAAGCGTGTGGGGTCTCCCATGGATCCACTGGACAGATAAGACAGTGATCATCATTTGGGGATGGGGCTGTGTGGTGTCCTGAGCCTGGTTCTGCTCCCTCCTGGGCTGCAAGGTTGCTGGTTCTCAATGTGAAGGTTGGCTCTTAGTTCAAGGTCACTGTGGAATGCAGAGCAGGGGATGGCATTCAGGCAGGGAAAACTCCACTCAGCTCCCCATTCGTGCTGAGCTTCAGCCACTCTGCTTGAATCCATGTTCCCTGAATTGCCACAAAGTTTTGTTTCTCAGTCTTCTTCCAAAGGCTTTGGGGAGTCTTTTGTTTGCCCCACTGTTACTTCTTCTGTCTGCTGGCAATATTGTACTTGCCCTTAAGTACTTATTTATTCTTAAGTATCATAGGCAAACCCCCTGCAGAGAGCTGCCTGAGCACTGGGAGAGATCGGGACAAGGAGAAGAAAGGCAAGTCGTTTAACATTTGTGATTTTGTTTCACTTGTTGAAAGACATTTGATTATCATTGTCCCTTTCCGTGTACTTGGGTTTCTGGATGAGATGACAGCTCAGAAGCAGAGAAGCTGGAGACAAGACCCCCCCCCCCCGCCCCCGCCTTCCTGTGAGGGCCAGGAGATCCCTGCTGACAGCACCAAGGCCATGCTGGAGGGCTCTAGGGAGCCCCCACACTAGTCACAGACCACAGGGCCCATGCTGTCATGGGTGGGGATGGGAGGGTGCCGGCTGCCCTAGGTAGAGGGACCCCACCCACCCACTGGGCTAGGGGTTTCCTCTCTGAGAAGCTCCTTCCTCCTGTTGGAGGCCTAGCCCTGGGGAAAGAAGTTAGAAACCTACTTAGGGAGACAGGCACAAGGATGGGACCAGGGGGAATGAAGACCAAGCAGGCAAGGACAGAAAGGAGGAGGAGGGCCAGGGTGCAGGGCCACCCGCCTCGTATGGAGCAGAGACTCTACGTGGCAATAAGAGGAGAGGGCACGGCTACATAGAGAAGGAGGTGGTGGTTTTGGAGAACTTCAGTGATACTCTGGATGGTGAGCTCCCAGCCCAGAGTTGCTGGAACCAGATGAGCTGGCCTCCCTGGCCAGAGGGCCCTGTGGAGGCAGCTTCTGGACCAATGGGGTGCAGCTGCTGAGGAGGACGGCAGAGGGCACCATCTGCTGGTGCTGCCCTGAGATGTAGAGCTGCTTCAGGGGTTGGCAGAGGGCTGTCCTGGCTTGGGAGAGCGGTCATGGGAGTCTGCATGTATTAAGGCTGGTAGCCCTTGGGCACCCAATGGGTCCCCATGTAACCAAGGGCATCAGGCTGTGGAGGAGGGGAGGTGACCGGGAAGCTCCGAGGGGCTTGGGAGATCACATTCTGATATTCCTGCATAGGAGTGGGTTGGTAGGGTGAGTAAGCTGGACTTGTGGTGGGCCCAAGGGGCCGCTTGCATGCCAGTGGCCCGTGCTGGCTACATGTAGGTGCTCACCATGCTGGATCCCGGAGCACTGGAGGCCAGGATTGGCTGGTTCATGTACACAGAGTGGACAAGGGAGCAGAACCCCAAGCCTGCTGGGCTTAAGGTGCTGGGAAGCTGATGGGGCCTGAGAGCTGGTACAGCAGGCCCCCAGCCACGAGCATGACCAGGAGCTGGGTGTAGGGCAGGGAGAAGGCAGGCACCTGGGCCCACATCTGGATGGTCTGCTTCTGCCGCTCCAGCTGCATCTGCCTCTCCTTCTCTTGCCTCTGTACCTCCAGGTACTCCTGCTTCTTCTGTCACATGATCCCCAGCTTCCAGGCCAGCTGGATCTGGTGCTCAGTCCCTCAGGGCATCACCAGACTCTACAGGTCAAAATGCACAACCACAATTATTTGGAGAATCAGGTCCTTTCTGCTCCCTACTGTCGCAGTTATCTGTTCCAGAAATGCCGTCTGTTTTCCTCAAGGCTAACACTAAGCTGGGGAGCAGGAGATGGGGCCACATTAAGACACCACAAAACTCCCTCTCTGAGATTCATCTTGTTTTTCCCCGTTAAAAATTCCCCTGGTTGCTCTGAGATTTGGTAAGTTTCAAGAGTTCTGAAATGTCTGATTCTGACCATTTGAAGGTCTATCCATTGCTCTTGGTGAGGGAAAGAGCCTTAATTTCCCCATTCCATCGTGTGCACTGTCACCACTCTGCCCCTTGCAGTCTCCCCTGCTTTAAATCTCAGAGGCTGTGAAGGACCTTCCCTATTGTCCCTGCTCTCATCTTCCTCAGGGGGGGTTTTATATTTTCTGACTCGGGGGCTTTGTCTTTTTGGCACTAACTGAAGAGCAATTTAATGAGCCTTTGCTGGCTTCCCTCTTCTCTTTGCCACAGTTTTCCTCCATCTCCTTTGCTGGTCACAAAGCCTGCTGGGGTGGGAAGGAGCACGAGGGCTCCTGGGCGTGGACTTTTGATCATCCTCACGTTGGTTTTCACATTTCAGCACTCGCCACCTTGAAGACGTCCTTACAGTGCGGTTGTCATGTCACTTTAGCTTCCCCTTCATGTGTGCGTCATATCATTTGGGGTGAGAATATTGGAAGATCCAAGTCTTTGGATCGGTCACTTCCCATCCTAGAGCTACTTTCCATGAACAGATCATAAGAATGTGTGCGGGGAGGTGTTCGCTTAAGAGCCAGAACCCACAATTTTAAGCCTATATTTTGAGAATTGAATTATACATTTATAAAATCATTAATTATATGTTAATACCCACAGATGAAGAGAGGAGTTACATAATTTGATAATTAAATTCATGAGGACAAATATGTTTTCTTAAACCTAAAATTTTGATAATTTTTTTATTTATCTACTTCAGGGCATATTTTACTTGATTTGTCCTAGAAATGTTTGGTGATACAGAAATGGTAGGATGTACAATGATGGTCTTTTAAATCCATAAGGGATCCTCACAGTTTCTCAGTACATCCACTCTGTTCCTTTTCAACCTGAAACGCTCACTATTGGCTGTTTTGGGGGCAAGTCATTTCTGTTTATGTGTCTTGTGTTCAAAGACAGAGAATGACATGTGGATCCGAGATTCAGTTGTGAAATGAAATATTGACTCTGCGAGCAGCAGGGGGGCCCACAGCATGGACTCTGCCTTCTCACTGAGAGTTCTGTGATGCTGGGATGCGCTGTCAACCGTTCTGTGCTGATTCGCATCTTGTCCCTGGTCCTGACGGCCACTTTGTGCTGAGTGTATCAAAGCACAGAGCAGTAGAAACGTTCTTCAATTTGTTTGAAAAGTTCTTCAGATGGGGAATCTTCATGGTTGCTACAGAGGTAGGTTCAGTTGGCCCGTTGAATGCTGTCCCTTCAAATGGGCCTGTTAATATTTCTCAGAATATTATCTCATCATTTTACTTTTCCCTTCTGCCTTTTGTCATGGGGACTTATAAATGTGTTTTATAGTTTTGCTTTCTCCCTCAAATTATACATTTCATTCTTCTATCAATCATATTGCTTTTAATTTTTTCTCCATTTAGAAAAGATATTGTTTCCTCTTATATTCAGAACCCCTCACCTCCCACATAGATGTTCATTGAAGAAATATGGAATGTACATTTAATGACATTTTTACCTTGTCAGAAACTGTTTTCAAGTATTAATTTCAGAGGTTTGATGGCAGTGCGGAATTGTGGAGATGTGTGGGGAGGCCTTTCACCCAATGAAGGGAACTGAGCATCATCTGTAACACGGCTTCTCTCTCTTTTCATCCTGAAACAGTCATTGAACTCAGTGTATGTGGGGCGTGATGCTTCCATTCATACGACTGGGTTTCCAGATCGTATTATTAGAATGCGTGTCTAGGGGTCAGTTTGTGAAGTCAAACACATTTAGTTTTATACCTTCAGGGTTTCCAAAAATGCTCATTTTATGGGACTGGCCTGGTGGGGTAGTAGTTAAGCTTGCAAGCTCCACTTTGGCAGCCTGGAGTTTGTGGGTTCAGATCCCAGGCATGGACAGGTGCACCGCTCATCAGGCCATGCTGTGGTGGAGGCCCATATACAAAGTGCAGACAGATTGGCACGGATTTTAGCTCAGGGACCATCTTCCCCAAGCAAAAAGAGGAAGATTGGCGATGGATGATGGCTCAGGGACAGTCTTCCTCACAAAAAAAAAAATTCTCATTTTACAGAGCTATCAGTTATATGTTATCACTCTACCCATTTGCAACACCAGAGTGAATTGCAACCTGTCTTAATTTTGAACCACCTGCATTCTTGAGGAAATAATGTAAGAGGCAACTGCTTCACAGGTTTTAGAATACATGGCTTTTTAATAGATAATCTCACTTTTCTTGTCACCTGGTGTTCATCTTATTTGACCAGATGGCTGTCAACCCTGAGTGAGGCCCATGGATCCCGAAGGTGGATCCCACTCTTTTTCTGGAGTGTCCTCTGACTCTCCAGGAGGCAGTCACCAACAGCATTTCTGACACTTTCTTATGAGTTCTTAAAACTGGGTTAGGGTTAAGATAAAGTGGTTCCTTCTAGACAAAGCAGATGTGTCTCATAGAAAGAATGAGAAGTCAGAATCTGAGAATTGAGAATCCTGAGCTTGAATGCAGCAGTGTTTTTAAGTTGTGAGATCTGGGCCATTAACTTCACCATCATTAACCTTCCTGAGTATCTATACTGCACACTTTACATACATTAAATCCTTTCATATGCATGATAGGCATATGTCATGGTTTGATTACTACCGTCACTCCCTGGGTGGAGAAATAAAGGTACAGAGATGAATATGCCCAAGTGGATGCGCTCTGAAGTAGAACAGTTAAGATGTGACCTCAGACATGGGGTCCCAACGCTGAAGCTCAGGACCACTGACCCACACTTATCTCTCAGCCATGGGAACCTTAGTCTGCATGCAAGAGATTTCCAGCATCTGTGAATATGCCTGGGATTACTTGAGTCCACGGAAATCCTAAACACTGTCCACTTTACAAGGTAGCATCAGTGGTCACAGAGCCCAGGGCAGCCATCAGTGCCTAATAGCGCAGTTTTGGCATAGTCATCAGTGAGGAAGGCGCATAGGAAGTTCAAATGCTTTGGATCAGTTCCCAGATCCTGCGATTTAACAGCATCACTTGGGACAACTGAACAAAGTCTGTCAGTTCTCAGTCGCTCCTCAGCATGTGTCCCAGATCTACTAAAAATGGGGGAGATTCTCTTGGGGTATTTGATGTCATTCTAACTATGATCCCAAGAAATGTGGAAATCTCATAACATACACATTCTGGGAACAATGACAAAGTAGATCTCGAAGTACCACTTAGTAGCCTCCATGTCACCCTCTTGCCTCTCCCTTGCACAGATGGGTTAAAGAGCCTCAGTGCTCAGCAGGGGCGGCTCCCCGTCATGCCTTATCCATTGATGGTTGTCCGGTCTGTACATACACAGCCACCCACACAATGAAGCAAACACATGGCACAGGAAAGGAAGACTGTAAGGAAAATGACCTAATAATTCACAGGAGCAATTTTTAAAGGTATACATTCCAGTATTTCCTACTCTTCAATAACTGATTATTTTATAACACATGGCAAGTGAATAAACAGACACTAATGATGTGCCTAATATTAAATCCAGTTCTTTAATAAATGTTTGCATATAATAAGGGTTCAATCAAGGAATGAACAGGTCAATTGAATCCCAAAGACTGGCGATAATTAGTGAATGAATGTGGTCACATTGAGATCAAATTTTACATAGGGCATCCTTTATGTGTTTTTTGTGCAGCAGTGTTGTTTTTGACTAGGTCACTATTGTAAGAGTCTCTGCTAACAGTGGGGCAAAGCCTTGGGATAAGAAATGCAGTCTTGTGAGGTTGCGATAGGCCTAGGATGATAACATCCTGTGGCTTTGGTAGAGACCTGAGTTCCTTAGTTATGGAAGAGTGGTTGGGGTGCTCTGAAGCATATTGGGTTTTCTGAGAATAGGGATGTCATTCTCTCCTGAGTAATATGGAGACACCCATAAAGCAGGGCCATTGTCCTAAATTACTTGAGAGACTCTGAGGCAGGGATATGAGATTTATCAGAACAGGGATGTGCACCTCGCTTGTGGGATTTGTGATCTCTCTGAGAGCAGGCTGGGCTTCACAGAAGGTTGCAGGGTTGCTAAGAGAGATAATCTAGCATATTCCCAATTTGTATATCATAAATCATAGAAACTCCACAAGATCAGCATTGCAAGAATATGAAAAACCACGCAAAATCTCTAGCAATTAGCAAAATGCATATTAACCTACATCTCATTCCTACACCCAGCAGAATGGGGACCTTGTCAGGGTTAGTATTACCAACAGTTGATGAGGATATGTAGGAACTGGAACTGTCACATGCCGCAGTGGGAATGTCCATTGTGTCCACCAATTTGGTAATGGGTTCTCTAGTGTGTATTACAGTTACACGTACCTATGATCTAGCAGTCCCACTCCTGCCACATATACCCAAGTGACGTAAATGAGACAGGTCTGAGTATGTCCACCTGGAGTTCTACAAGGAATCATTCATGGCAGCATCATTCCAAGTAACCACCATGGAAAAATGCCATAGTGTATGTAAAACGTAAAGGGAGCAAACTCACTCTGCTGCATACTTACAATGCCATATACTGACACCACAATGCAAAATAACAAATTTTTGCTTCACAAAGCAACATAGGTGAGATTCACATAATTTTCATTAATAATATCCAATGAGACACCGTAGAGTTTGCTCTGTATATTTCACATTGAAAAACAGAGAAATCTAAAATATGGTGGTCATGGTCAGAAGAGTGGGGACTTGTTGAGGCTACTGACTGGGCTTTAGGGAAAGAGAGGATGCCAGGAGACTTCTGTCAATGAAAAAAATCCATAACCAATCTATAAATCAAAATTGGGGTGAGTTTATTATGAGCTAACCCTGAGGACCAGATAGCCCAGGAGAGTCCTTTCCCATGGAATGGAGCAGTCCAAGAAGTGGGGCCTGCAAAGTGGTTATATACCATCAAAGAGCATGTATCATTAGAATGTCCTTTTACAATAGTCACGAGACTGCTTTGCTGGCACAGAAATTTGGTGAACACAGCGGGTTGGTGGTCTCAAGGTGGGTGGTCACAAGATGAGCACAGCAGGTCAGCAATCGATCCTTAGTTTAGGGAGAGATACTTAGGCTTAAGGAAATGCTAATGTGGGGGATGTGTCATCCTTATCTTTAGGGGCATTGTTCTTCTCTTTGAGATATAGTAAATACTTAAAGCAGCTATAAAATGCATGCTCAACAGCCACATCAGGCCCTTTTGGAAAAACAAGTTCAGGCTGAATTAGTTTTACAAAATGGCATCCTCGTATACTCAACTATATCCTATTGCTTGTCATTTACTCATCACTTCAGACATTCTGTGAATCAATCTGGATGTTGGCAATTTGTGTGCTCCTATTTACAAGAAGCCATCAAGCTGTGAACTTTAAAATGTATCAAGTATGCATTGATAAAGAGCAATCAAAAAAATATGAACAACTTATAAATTATTTCACAAAGCAATATCAGACTCGGCTGCCGTCCTCTGATTGCTTTTCAATATTTAAAATACAGTAACGCCAATCTTGTACACACATTTGCAGAGGATTGATAGTGAACACATCCTGAATTTTTCATCAGGTCAGGAGAGACTTGACACCACCCAAGCAATACGGATTAAAAAACGGGTACAGGCCAAACTCTTCTGAATGTTGACGCCGATTCTGAAACCAAACATCAGTAATCTGGATCCAGACAGTTTGGGAAGGAGAGAAAGTGGGATTTCATGGTGGAATTCCACAGTGTTCATGCAGAAAGGACCACTGGCTGTTTGAGTGTTGCCTGGGAGAGTGGAGAGAATGGATCCTGCCGTCTGGTTAGTGGAATGGACATTTGGGGACAGAAGGAAGGAGGCCTTGTTGGTCCTCTGGGAGCGACATGGGGTGGAGGTCACAGGCTGTGCCTGTGGAGGAGCCCCTCTAAGAGAGGATGGGATTCTGACCCTGACCCTGCAGCATCTAGAGATGCATGTGGAGTCTGTGGAGTTGAAACTGAACTTTGGTGAGGAAGGAATGAGCCAGGAAGGTGCACACAGTCACTGCTAGTGCAGCCACGGCCCATTGGCCGCCAGGTCTTCCTCCAGGCAGAACAGATATTTGCTCAGATTAATAGTCAGGGAGACTGGGGAGGCTGCAGATTTAATTCATTAAACTCCCGAAGCCCCAGCCCAGAGGGACACTTCCTCAGTTAGTTCACAGGAACTGCTTCTCCTTTCAGTTTCTCTCAGTTATCCGACAGCATGCCCTGTCAGTTAAAAGGGAATTGATTCTCCTTTGTGTGTGTGATGAACATTTACCCTGAACTAACATCTGTTGCCAGTCTCCCTTCTTTTGCTTGAAGAAGATGGTCCCTGAGCTAACATCCGTGTCAATCTTCCTCTACGTTGTATATGGGATGCAGCCACAGCATGGCTTGATAGGCAGAGTGTAAACCCACTCTTGGTGTCCGAATCTGAAAACCTGGGGCTGCCGAAGTGGTGGGTGTGAACATTGCACCACAGGGCCAGCCCCAAAGGGGAATTGATTCTCGCAAAGCCATCATGTGACAGTCAATTTGGAATGTCCTGGCATCTGAGTCACATTGGGAGACAAGATAACCACTGGACACTCGCTGTTCTTACCTGATCATCAGAAACACTCAGCACAAGGCACTTGAGGGTGAAGATGGGGGCAAGGAAAGTCATTAATGTGAACTTAGCAAGGTCCCTCCCGGTGGCTTCCATTTGAGGCAACTGTGTCACATTTTGGGTCAGGAATTGAAGAGTAGGGAAAAAGACAGGTTATGATTTGGGACCTATTCTTATCTCAGCATCTCCTCCAGGGCATCAACTGTGTCCTCCTATAAAGCTTGGGGTAGGAAAATTTGAGAAAGCGAGTGAGGGGAGCTCTTGATTCCCGGTTGAGGACATGATCTAGAGGTCTCAGTTGTTCAGGGGTCTCTGCCCAAGGGAAACAACACTTCCTGTCCCAGATCTGTCACTCATGAGTGTTGTGACTCTTGGAGAATCACTTAACTTCTCTACATGTCAATAGCTTCAAGTACAATGTGTGGGATACAGCCCTACTCTCCCACGGGACTGATGTGAGGATCACAGGAGATGATACCAGATATTCTGCAAGAGCTATAAAACATGTCCTCCCTGTAAGAGATAAGAGTCAGCTTCCACCCTCCACTGCCCTGGGGCCGTCCAAGCCCCCTCTCTGAATTCAGCCCCCAACAAGTGTCTAGCTGATTCTTCCAGATATTTAATTATTAAACACTTACAGATCACTTATGAAGTAATAGTCCTCTTTATTAAAGCTTTACCAGTATTAAATCATTTTTAGCCTCAGAAAGTGCTATTGGTCAACCTATTAAAATTTGAATGCCCCTGCAGAGAACTGAAAACAAAGGGACAGCTTGACCCTCCCAGGTTCATGTGGCTTCTCAGTGACATTGGATCATCAGATCCTCAGGCACCAGCACCCCTGCTCTCAGCCCCTGTGCTCCGCTGCCTTTCTGCACAGTCTCATCCACATCAGTGTGTTTCCCACACAATCTGTCTGATGGGGGTTTCAAGTGCACACTGAATCCATAAACTTTCTGAAGCCCAACTTTGATTCCGGTGGGAATCCAGTAAACAATGGGATGAAAATGTTGAACTGAGATGAATTTATTACTAATTTTGTTCTAGTCTTCTGCCAGCAGGATCTGAATAAATCTCTCAATTGTGAATGCATTTCCCACAATCCATCTTGATGTATTTTCATATAGGAGGATTGAAAGTCCTGCCACAGCAAAACAGAATTTTGGTCCTGCCATACCGCAGGGTGCATCCAAATGACTCCCTGGAAGGTACTGTGGAAATTCAATCATTCAGTTGATTCAAGATTAATAATGGCAGCTTATTTAATTTCCCCTATGTTAGATAAAACTATAAAAAGGCTAAACCGTCTTCTTTTTTTTGTATGTGAAAAGTTCATTTCGCCTAGTCTAACGGTGCTCCTACCACCACAGAATTAAAGATGCATTGAAGTCTCAAGTTTGGTTAACACGTCATAGTAGACAACGTTTCGAGCTGATGTCTAGACTTTATCTGATTGTTGAGCATTAGCAAAATCACATCTCTCCCTGAGACAGTGATGCTGGATTATGTTTTTTAATTAATAGTTTGTTGTATCAAGAAGAGGTTTAGAGTGACATGAAAATGGAGCAGATAATACCCGTAGTTCCCATGGTGCCCCTTCCCCCAACCCCACCACGTAGTTCTTATTATGAACATCTTACACTAGCAGGCTACATTTGGGAAATTAGGGAAAAATCTTGTTTCATTATTATGATCTCAAGTCCTCAGTTTACATTATGGGTCATTCTTGGGGCTGTACAGTGCTATGAGTTTTGAAGTATGCATAATTTGCTTTTGAAGATTACAACTTATTACATAAAATTTCATTGCCCTAAAAATCCCCTGTGCTTCACCTAATAATTCCCTAGCAACCGGAAGTCAGGTAGCATCAGTGGAGACCAAGGGACCTGGGGAGGAAGGATGGATGGGACAGGAGGAAATCGACTTAACCCGTCTCGGGACTGTCTACATAATGACATTTGTGAACTCATACAGTGAGACTTTGTGTTGCTTTGTTACAATTCAGTAGAATTCGTCACTGAAACCATATGGGTATTTTTTTTTTAAGATTATGAGTATTGACTCAATTTCTCTGATAGATATGGGATTATTTCAGATGATCTATTTTTCTTGTGTGAATTTTGGAAAATTATCCCTTTCAAGGAATTGGACCATTTCCTTGGATAATCCAGTGTATGGGCCTGGAATTGTCCACAGTATTCCTCTTTTATCCTTCGAATGTCCATGGGTTCAGTGCTGACATTCCCTCTTTGATTATGATATAAGCAATTTGAATTTTCTCCTTTTTGCCCCCTTGCATTATTAATTTTATTGATCTTCTCAAAGAACCAGAATTTGGTTTCCCTGATTTTCTGAGAATGTTCTGTTTTTCGATTTCATTGATTTGTGGGATGATTTTTATTACTACTCATGTTTGTTTTACATTGATTTCCTCTTCTTTGTTAAGGCTACAACTCTATATGCAAATGTACATAATTAGCTATGTGAATTTCTTTTACTACTTCTGTTGCATTACATTCTATTGCACTCTTTTCTGTAAATGAAAGTTTAGATTACTGAATTGAGATCTTTAACTTGTAATATTCCAGCGAGGCTATAAAGCTCTTCTAAGCACTGGTTTTCCTACATTCCACAAATATCGTCAAATTGCATTTTCCTTTCATTTAGTTCACAATATTTTCAATTGTCTATGAGACTTCTTTATTCCACATGTTATTCAGAAGGGTGTTGTTTGATTTGCAGATATTGTGGGATTTTCCATCTATCTTACTGTTGCTGATTTCTGCTTTAATCCCACAGCAGTATGAGGTCCTACTTTAGATGGTTTATATTATTTTTAAATTAGTCAAGATATGTTTTATCGCCCTGAAAGCCCTCTCTGGGGAAATGTTCCATAATGGGTACTCTATTGTTTCAGAGGCAGTTTTCGATAATGTTACTTAGCACTTTGTTTATTAATGTGGCTGCTCAGTTCAACTGCATCCTTACTCATTTTTCTACCAGCTGGATCTGCAATTTGTCATTGTGCTTTGCAATTTGGATAGCACTTGGTTCCTCCTTATAATTTGTCTCACTTCCTTGATATTCTCTGTCTGCTGAGAATTATCTCACACTTTGTTTAGTTCTTTAGACATGATTTCATATATCTATATATACTTTCTTCTTCTTCTCCCAAAGCCCCCAGTACACAGTTGTATATTCTAGTTGTAGGTCCTTCTAGTTCTACTACGTGGGAGGCCGCCTCAGCGTGGCATGATGAGCAGTGCCACATCCACACCTAGTATCTGAACCAGTGAAATGTCAGGTCACTGCAGTAGAATGCACGAACTTAACCACTCGGCCATGTGGCTGACCCACTTCTATTTCTTGAATATGATAAAATAGCTCATTTAATGCCTCTGTCTTCGACGTCCAATGTCTTGGCCTCTCCAGAGATAACTTCCATGGATTGCTCTTTTTCTGGACTATGGGCCTGTGCTGTGGACTCTTGAGCCCAGTGCCAGGGTTGGTGATCTCTAGGAGGACACTCAGGACCCAGCTTAGAGTCATTAAATGTCTATGATTGATCACAGTGAAAGACCAAAGCAAAATTAGCAAGAAGAAAATGTGCATGAGGTGAAGTTCAGAGAAACTCTGGTGCCTAGATCCACTCAGTGCCCCAGCTTTCGCCATGGGGCCCTGTCTCCATGTTGGGGACTACCTACCACTCCCAGCTGGGCAGTTTAGACTTCCACCTCAGCCTTCACTTCCTACTGGAGCACAGCTTCGATAGCAAGCTTAGGTGAGACCTTAGGCCGCCTCAGGTCTGTCATCACCATGCACACAGCCCTGTGTATGTGGGTCATCTGACACGGGCGTAGAGCCTTTTAGATTCTCAGAAACACCACAGAGCTCTCTAAATGTCCTTCATCAATACTGAGCTTTCCTTTTGAGGCTTTTTGCTTATTATAATGTTTGCCCCCGTGCTTATCCCTCACCTGAGGCAGCCATGAAAGAAACCATTGCCTGCAGCTGTTTTTAACCAATGTGCCCAGGGAAACAGCTTTTCCACACTGGGCAAGTTCTGAGTCACGACAGATACAGACAGATACACACAGAGAACCACCAGACAGTGAATCGTGACAGCTCCCCGGGAAAGGGGCTTTGGAAGAACTCCCCTCAGCGCTGCTCTCTCCAAGGGCCCAGCATGAAGGCGATTGTTCCTTTCAAGGCTCTCAGGGAGCTGGAGAGCCAAGGCTGGTGCTAGAGCGAGTTCAATGGCACAAAGCTCGCCTTACTTACCAAGACTCAGCTGCTTTTCTTGAAGAAATGCTCCCTGCATTTTCTAAAGACTTTCTGGAATAGTAAAAACTTATTTTGGAACTTGTTTTCAGTTGCCTAACTGCTTTTATGGAGGAGAGAATGTGGGGTAGTCTTTATTCTGCATTTTTACTAATGTCGCTTCCTAGCCATACTCTTTTGAAACCCTTAGACCATAACTGTGATTGATTATACGTGGCAGTTTGTATTAGATATCATTTGGTGTAAGTGGGAGCTCAGATGAAAATGCCACTTTCAACATTGTGCACATTATTAGGTCAAATAGAAGAAAACTGAAACTGAAAATAGAAAAGATTCTCATTTAAGGGGAATTTCCTTACATTATTACACTAAAAAGATGACGTATTACCTCTGGTTAATATTGATCACATCCTACAATTGAATTTAGGGGTCAAGATAAAACGTTGTTTTGTTGCTCTCTCCCTCAAACATACAAAAATGAAAATAATTCTTATACGTGAAATTCCATAGTGACATATTTTGGATATTTAATTTATGTATGATTGTTCTCACCTATGAAGCCATCTAATTCATCTTTACAGTCATAAAGAAGACATTTTAAAATATCTTTGGCCGGGCAGACTTTGTCAAAGGCATTTTATCGAGTTAAAACTTTATGCTATAAACAGTATGTAATGAACCATGGATGTTAAGATACCATGCAAAACTTTCAGCCACTGTAAGCCCACATTCCTCTTGAAGAATACATATGGATATTTCACCTAAAAATTGTCCAAAGTATCCTCAAATGATCAAATGGCTATAGTTGATTTTGTCCTCCTGTATTAGAGAAGTCCATTCTAAATATGTACAACACAAATTCGGGCAGGGACACACATTCCTGTTGTTCCTCATTTAACAGCTGGAAGTAAAAGCCTCACAAATTTGCTTCCTGGGGTTTGGATTGTCTCCATGTCATGAGTTTTGTCTAAGTGACATGGAAAGTAGCATTTTACTTTGTTCTCTAAAATGTGTTCATTGGTTGAGTGAATACTCCAGTCACTTTCTCCTCCAGTCACCTTCTTCTAAATCTTCCTTGTCGCCTCTTGATTCCAGTCAGTTGCTGCTCCCCCTGCAGGACCTATCTCCCCCCAGAAAAGAGCACTACTCCAATATCACTCCAGTGTTCTCTGATGCCTTCCACAGACGGGGCTCAGTCAGCACCCCTCCCAGAAACCCCCAGGATCTTCCTGTTAGGGCTGCACTCAGGGTCTCTGTTTGCACGGCTCACTTCAATCTCGCACTTCTTCCTGTGTGACTCACTTACGTGGATCCCCAGTGAGAAGTGGCTGCTGAGAGGGAAGCTGAGCACGTGAAGCTCCTGCCGCCACTGCATCCTGCGCCTCTGACACGGGGTTGCCCATTTCTCGTGAACGAGTGGGAAACTTCCTTGAAGTGCACCAACCTCACATGAGGAGGATACTTAAGTATGTGTGGAGATGCTGAAGGGACGGCACAATGGTGGGTACTCTTAGCAGGGACAGTTGGGGTGGCGCAAAAGGATCGTGCTTCAAAACTGGATCTCATCTAGGGAACAGAGTCCTGATATGGCATGGAAATGCACAGAGGGGAACGTTGCAGGAGTTGAGAGGGTCAGTGGTGACAAAGGTCAAGATGAAGGAGCTGTACGGACATGTCAGGAGCAAGTCTTCAATGAGGAAAAGCAGACGAGGACAGGAGATAAAGAGCTGACTCTGTAACATGCAGGAGGAGCTGTTGGCCCTGTGGAGCTGGGACTGGGCTCCCCCAGTTACTTTCTCTCTTCTCCCCAGTAGATTCTTTCAGTGCAGGCTTCTTCAGTCTTCATCTTCATTGTTGTCTCAAGGATTACAGAACCCTTGGCTTATTGTTTTCCAGCTCTCTTGAAACATAATTGGCATATAATTTGGTGTAAGTTTAAGATGTACAAAATGATTTCATAGACATATACTGCAAAATGATTACCATGAATGTTTAGTTAAAATACCCATCGCCTTACATGGATACCTTCTTTTTCTCTTTTTGTGTTTAGACCTTTTCAGATCCACTCTCTTAGCAACTTTCAAGTAAACAAGACGGAATTGCTAACTACAGTCCCCATGCTGTACATCAGATCCCTAGAAATTCTCCATCTGATAAGGGGACGTCTGTGAGCTTTGACCACCGTTGCCCATCTCCTCACCCCCTGCCTCTGGCAACCACCAGTAGACTTTGTGTTTCTATGAATTCACTTTTAAAAAATTCCATACATAAGTGCAACCCTACAGTATTTCTGTTTTCCTGCCTGACATATTTCCCATAGCATAATGCCCTCAACATGCATCCATGTTGTCACAAATATCAGGATTTCCTTCTTTGCCCTGGCTGAATAACACATAATATTCCATTATGAGTGTGTGTGTGTGTATGCATCTCACATTTATTTATCTATTCATCCAGTCACAGACATATAGGTTGTTTCCATATTTGGGCTATTGTGAAAAAGACTACACTGACCACGGAGGTGCACACGTCTCTTCAAGACAGTGATTTCATTTCCTTTGGATACATACCCAGCAGTGAGATTACTCGACAGTATGGTAGCTCTATTTTTAATTTTTGGAGCAACCCGCATACTGTTTCCATAGCGGCTGCACCAATTACATTCCCACCAATAGTGCCCAAGCATTCTCTTTGCTCCGCATGCTCATTAACACTTGCTATCTCGTCTATTTGATGTAGCCATTCTAACAGGTGTGCAGTGCTCTGTCATTGGGATTTTGATTTGCATTTCCATGATGATTAGTGATGTTGAACACCTTTCCAAATGCTTATTGATCACTTCTATATCTTCTTTGCAGAAATATCTATTGAAGTATTTTGTCTATGTCCTAATTGCTTGTCTTTGTTTTTGTCACTGAATTTTAGGAGTTCTTTATAGATTTTAAATTTAATACTTCATCAATTATATAGTTTCCAAATATTTGCTCCCATTGTGTAGGCTGACTTTTTATTTTCTTGATAGTATCCTTGCATGCACAAAACTTCTTAATTTTAATGATATCCAGTTTATCTGTTTTTAAAATTATGTTACCTGCATTTTTGGTGTCATATTTACAAAATCACTGCCAAAACCAATGCTATGAAGATTTACCTTACTTCTAAGGCTTTTATATTTTCTGTTCTTATGTTGAGATCTTTGGAGCATTTTGAGTTATTTTTGCTTGTTTGTTTATGGTGTATGGTATGTGTCCATTTCCATCCATTTGCATGGGGTGTCCACTTGTGTTGAAGACACTTTCCTGTCCTCCACTGTGTGTCTTGGCACCTTGTGGAAGATCTGTATTGCATGAGTTGATTCCTGGGCTCTCTATTCTATTGCAATGATCTTTATGTTAGTCCTGTGGTATTACTAGAGTGTTTTAAATACTGTAAGTTTGTAGTAAGCTTCAAAGTTGTGAAATGTATGTCCTCCATCACTATTCTGTGTCGAGATTATTATGATTATTTTTGAGTCTGTAATTAAAGACTGTCCTTGCCACATCTGTCAACCTGGCCAATGGCCTGAGGTGGGCACCGCCGAGTACATCCAGCCTGGCCCTAATTGTCCATGCTCCACCACAGCCCTTGGCCTCTGAGGTGTCCTGTCTACCATGGTGTCACACCCCACTGCTGTGTGGGTCTCAGTCTGGACAGCCATGGGGTTATTAGCCTACTGGTATGGTCAGAGCTGACCCCTACCCCCCCCCCCCCGCCCTGTTTTCTCAACTCCCAACCTCAGGGAACATCCATCAAGAAGGTCCTTGGGGCAGCCCCATGTTTCAGATAGGGAAACTGAGGCCCATAGAGGGCCAGGTGCTGGTCATCGTCACAAGGAATTGGTCTTAGTGATGGGGTCAGAACCCAGCCCCGAGGACTTCCTTGATGATGTCAGCTGAAGGGAGGGGTCCGTGGCGCAGAATGAAGGGTAAGTCCTCACACCCTCCTTCTTTCTAGACCTGTTTTTCAATATGCTATATAAGTCAATATTGACATATGTCATGTACATATGGTGGATTTACACTCAAACACACGGTACCACATCTATTCCCATAAAGTGCTAGAAGATGAAATCTCTTTTAACCCTCTAGGCCACCAGATCTCAAGAGTGAGGATTGTGGACCAGCCATGAGCCCCCAACCCCACAAGCCCCTCTTGGAGCTTGAGGAGGTAAGGAGGGAACAAGGCCATGCAGCCTGCTGCCATCTCAGCTTTCAGAAGATACCGTCAGCCGAGCCACGGGGACCCCGGTGCTTTGTGCACTGAACACATGAAAGCCGGAGCCGCATAAACACACAGAGAGGCTGGGACTGCCCAACACACACGGAGGCACAGTGACAGCAGAGGGCAGAAGAGGAGCTGACACAGAGCCCAGACATCTACAGAGCCGCCGAGTCCAGATCAGCTGGGCCTGGGTCCCTGCTGCTCCACTCTGATAGGGCCAGGGAAGCTCTGGGATGATGGGTGCACCCAAGACCCAGTGCATCCAAATCCCGCCCCCTAATTCCCTTGACCTCCGTGAGATGGAGGCAGATAAAACAACTAAGGCAGGGCCGGCTAAGCAAAGACTCCCTCCCAGACCAGCCCTCTCCCTACAGCTCCCTCCTGCACCCTGGGGGCACCTCTGCCTGGGAGCAGGGTCCACCCGATTCTGCACCAGGCCAGCCAATGACTCAGGAGGGAACCAATTCAGGACACAGAAGCCTGAAGCCCAAGCCTGGCTCTGTGGCTGATACAAGGCCCCCAGTGGCCCCGCTCCCAGCGCTCCAAGGACAGACGCCTCACCAAGTAAAGCCCCAGAGAAGCAGGGATGTGTGCTTATTGCACACCCACTGTATACCCAGCTTCACTTTGCAAACTATCCCCATCACGAATGAGGCGAGAGAGCTCGGGAGATGCACGGCACGCCTGCCGTTGTGGCGGGTGGGGAGTAGGGTCAAGACATGCATTTCTAGCTCCTCTCAGACTTCCTAGCAAAGTTGTGCAAAGGCAGCACAGCAAGCCCTGTGCCAGGACACGTGTGAGCAGAAGCCAGGCTTTCCCACGTGGCTCTGTGTCCCACCTGGTCTGAGTGTGGGGTCTGTGCTCCCAGACCTGTGTGCTGGGCGTCTGCCCAAGCTTTTCACTCTCCATGAGCATCCCTTGCAGACCCACAGATGACACGTGTGTGAACACACACACACATGCATGCACCTGCACATACCTACACACTGCACAGCCACGTGCACACACACACTCACTGTCCTCCACATAGGCCCACTCAGACACACTGGGGCATGAGCATCCTGCACGCCTGCTTTGGCCTGACCTGAGCTTTGCCCAGCCCTCCGTGTTCTGGCCTGCAGCCACTATAGTACAGCCCCTGAGGGGCTGAGCACAAAGGGGCTGCCAGGCCTGTGTGCAGCCTGGAGACCACTCCCACCCACCTGCCTCTGGAGAACCCCTTTTTTCTCCCTGGGTGGCCCAGCCCAGAACAGCACTCAGGGCAGCCCTGGTGCAGCCCCAGCTCCCAGCACCCATGGGGCCTGCCAGGAGGCCTCTCTGGGGCTTCCCTCCTTCCAGGCCTCACGCTGATCACATGGCTTTAGGACGGCACTTGCTGGCTCCTGGACATGCATGGGTCTGTGCAGCTGCGCCGATGACAGATTCCTGGGTCTGTGGTGCTGGAGTTCAGGAGAAGCTGGTGATCTGCATGAAGCCCTGGCCCTGGGACCGTGCTGTGCAGTCAGATTTGCGAGGTTCGGGCGGAGCAGCATGTGAGGGGACTGGCAGGAGCCGACTGGAGAGAAGGCAGCCATCCTGCTCTGCCCATGGGGCATGGGGAGGCCCAGGTAGGAACTGGCATCAGAGCAATATGCTCACCAGTGTGACCCTGACCAGCCCTGGAAGGCTGTGCCTCAGTTTCCCCTCTGTAGAATGGGGAGGATGGTGACCACCACTAATTGGGTCACAGCCCAGCCTTGTCTGAATCCACAGGCTGTGAGCCCAAAAGCCTCAGAGAGCCCCTGGGCAGGCGGGGTCAAAGGCCAGGGTGTAAAATGCACACACAAAGCTGGTCTGTGATGTTTGGGGGTGCACCAGGGCCCCCAAAGGCCATCCAGGGACTCTAAGTCCCCATCTCACAAATGGACACACCTGTGCAGGAATTCTGCGGGTTGAAAACTGAGGTCCAAGGCCATCAATTGAATTATCATGGGGCAGGAGATGGCTGCGGCCTCAGACACACCACAGCCCCAGAGGCTGGTGCATTCCATTACACAGATGGGTAAACTGAGGCTCCAAGAGGACAAGTAACTGGCCCAGATCACACAGTGGGGGTCCAGGGAGATGTGAGGCCCCCCTTCAGAGTTTTCAGTGTGCACCTTAGGGGTCCTTCCCACTGCCAAGGTGGTAGGTTTGGGGGCAGCAACGCCCAGACTTGCTCCCCTTGCATCCACAGGTGGAGGTGGGAGGGGCACCCCAAATCCTCCTCTTCCTGCAGGATGGGGAACAACTCCCAACTGGCAGACCTCGGGCAGGGGAGTGGGCAAAGGAAAGCCCCCAAACCTGACATCTGCATATCAGACACTTACATCAGCAAAACAAATCACAGTAATGAGACTATTTGCATATTTTGTGCAATGATTGTCCCTTAGCGGGGAGGTGGGGCTCCTGCTGATGGCAGCAGCCCAGCCTCCCCACAGCTGCCCTGTTCTGCCCACTGCCCACGGCGCCCTGAGTCTTCATCCCACCCAGCCTAGGCCAGGGATGGAGGGTAGCTCAGGGAGCCGGGAGACTCCCACCCCCTGTCTGGGCGACCTCCCCCACTACCTGGGCCTGGCCTTGCCTGTAAGGAGCCAGGCCCCCATCTGTGAATCAGGGGCACTGCTGGCCTCCCTGAGGCTCTGCGTGCACACGTGTGCATGTCAGAGGTCTCCTGTGCATCCCGGAGTGCGGCTGTGCACGCACAAGCCCTTGCGGTAACGTGCTTGTGTGTGCATCTGTGGCCGTCACAGTGAGGGTGTGATAGCCACACGTCTCGGCCTTTCGGATGTAGCTGCCCTGGGCTGGGACATCCCATTTCAGCCCCTATCTCAGGTGGATTAAGGCCGGATGGCAACAGTGGATTTCTGGTGAGCTGTTTTTCTAAAAAGCTGTCTCTGGTGCATCACATCCTCCAGCTCTTGCTGTCGGAGACACCATAACGGGGAGACCAAACAAGGCTGAATGTCTGTCAGATGAAAATGTCTCTGAGGCCTGAGTCTTGTCCCGGCCCTGGCCTCTTTCCCTGCACCCCTGCCCTCCTCCCCCGGGCACGGGAGCTGGCCAGCTCCAGACCCAAGGGTACGGGCAGCCCAAGTGGGGCCCACCAGGGGTGGGCCAGCAGGAGCCCCTGGGAGCTTTCCATGCATCTTTCAGGTTAGAAGCTCGGCCCACTCTACATTATTTACAAAAAAAAAAAAAGCGGACAATAAAGTCATTTTACAGAAACTAAACCCTCAGACTGAGGAATCAGAGGCCGGAACATAACCTTCACTGGGCAGTGAAACTTGTGGGACCCGTGTCCAGTGCCTGCTCTGGTCTCTGAGGGGTGGAATGGGGCAGAGCCAGGAGGGCGAGCACATGCACACTCATGTGTGAACACATGCACAAACACACATGTGCACACACATGCACGCTCCTACACACACACGCACCTGCAAACTAAGATCAGACAAGCGCATCTCCAAAAGGAAGCGCCTGTGCCGGTCTCCTGAGGATGAGGCCCAAGGCTCACTTCCCCCAAGGTTCCTGCCACATCAACCCCATGGTTTCATGCCCACCTGTGTGAGGGAGGGTTTCCTCTCACCAGAAAGACATCTCTGAAATGTTCCTGAACGTCAGAGGGAAACAGGTGATGCGGTCCAGGGCAGGCCGCCCCAAGATGCACTACTCTGATACACGGACTATTTCGAGCTGAAGACAATAAAGGCTCAGACTCAGCAAGAACATCTGACATTTCCCCCTTAACTGCTTAAAAGAGATTTAAAATACAGGCCTGTCTCCAGGGCAGGCCATCATCATAGATAACTCTGGGTTTCGGTGGACTGGGAGGATCCTTGCTAAGCTCACCCTTATGAAAATTCTATTTACCAAACATTTGCTTGTCCATTTCCATGTGGGTTGCCCTCCTCCCCTTTGAAGTCCCAAACCACTACCCCAAACGTCCTCCTTGTCTGTAGCTGAAGATACTTAAACAGGCAGCCTCAGCCACTGGGCTGAGTTCCTCAGTTTGCCTCAGCCTCTCCCATGTGTACATGTCATAAAGCTTTGTTTTCATCTTAATTGCTGAATAGTCCATCATATAAATGTACCACTACATTTATACACTACATAATATATATATATAATACATAACATATATATGTTATGTATTAGGCATTTAGGTTGTTTCCACCTTTTTGCTACTGGAAATAATGCAGCAATTAGCAAATAATGCTATTCCAAAGAAAAGCCAGAGCAGGAATTGCTGAGTCAGAAGGAAAGCACATGTTCCGCTTTCCTGCTCCCTCTTGTGGCTGCACTAATCAACACCCCCACTGGCAGGGTGGGGGGTCCTACTTCCCCGAGTCTGTGCAACACTTGATAGAGTCAAGCTTTTCCATTTTCACCCCACTATGCTCTTACTACAGCCCCCCTTAAAGCTGTCAAATGACGCAGGCGAAACCCGGTGTGTGCCAGGTGCCAGGTAAGCCCTCCACTGCAGCGACGTGTGGAGTCTCCCTCCTCAGACTGGGTGCAGGAGAGGGACTCTTCACTCTTGTTTTCTCTGCACCTAATACAGAGCTTCACACACAGTAGAGTTCTTTTCCTGCTCTGCCACTAATTCAATAAACTCCCTGACCTCAGTTTCCCAGCTGGTGTCACTAGGCGGTCACTATGCCCAGAGATGCGCTGGTGAGTGTTAAAGAACCAACTTGGAGGGCTCCAGCAGTGGGCAGGGAGCCCTAATTTGCAGCATTTGCTCATTTGATTGCCATGGTCTAAACACTCCCACCATGGCTGATTTCAAGCTTCTAAGCGGCATCACTGAACACAGAGCTGGGAAGAGATGTGTTCAACCACCAGTTCTCATGAGCTGGTGCCAGCAGGCTCCAGCACACCACTGCCTAACTTTGCAGCTATGCTGTTCCTTAATTCTCTGCTCTGGGCAGACAATAGTCTGTGCAGAAGACAATTGTGCTTCTGTACGAGAAGACAGTGACACCTGGTGGCAAAGCCCAGCAAATTCCAGACCCCATAGAGAAGGGCCCAGAATGAGGGGAAGGGGTAGGAAACTCCCAGCCCCATCCCCCAGCTCCCAAGGCTTTCTCTCCTCTCTCTGGTTCAAGCCCCGTGTCCATCACCTCCAGGAAAGACTCAATGCCAGGGCAGCACCCATACGGGGACAGCTGCAGGTCTCCTGCCAGGTTGGGGCTAGGATGGGGTGGCTTGGCCCCTGGGGTTGGAGTAAGAAATGACCTTGTAGGGCAGTAAATTCCCACATCCTGCCAGCAGGTCACCCCTGCAGACCACCAGCGCCCCCCCCCCCATGTAGAATTACTAGAAGTGTGCCCCAGCGTGAAGCAGTCAGCACAGCATCTCCAGAACAAGAGTCACAGCTGGCACACCTGGAAGCATTTGTTCACGAGGAGTCTTTCCTCCTGGGACCTGGGATCTGGCGCCATACCCCAGGCTTCTCTTTGGTCCAGGACTTCCCTCTGATTTTGTGTATAACCCTTACCTCCCACATCTCAGCGCCCTACACTATAATAGGTGGGAAATGAGGGTCGCCCTGTAACAGCAAAATCTCTAACTTAGCCCTTGGCCACTCAGACTGCTGACCACCAAAGGTTGGCCTCCTCTTCCTTAGTGTATTCTTCTAGAAAGCCTCTGCTTAGCCCCGGGCTCCATTTTCCAGATCGGGGTTGGGTGGGGGGCAACAGGGGAAACAATTATTAATTCAAACATGTGTCCCCTGGCTGCCACTTCTACAGACCAGCTCCTGCTGCATCCTCAGGCAACTGTCTCCCCACCCCGGGAGCTGCTCCTGCAGACCTGCCCAGCCCACCCATGACCGAGCAATGGTGGGCCACTTCTAGGGAGCAGCTCTGGCCCACGCCCTGTGACAAGTCTCCTTGCCCTGGCAGGCTACATATCCTGCCAAGCCATGCCCTCCTCAGCAAGGTCTGAATCTCAGCCTTGAGTGGAGTCCCTCTCCTAAGCCCTTAGTTCCTCCATGGTCCACTCTCCCTGAGCCTGGATGTGGAAGGTGGTACACGAGTGCCTCTCAGAGCCCTCTTCTATCCTTTTCACGAGTTAACAACGCTTGACAGTATAGGTTTCTGTTCAAATTACTGGCATGGTCTCTCTCCTGACTCGATCCTGATTGACAAAACAGCGCAGCATCAAAAGAGCCTGCAAATTGGGGTCATCTCCAACCTGGTGCTATAATTGACCTAAAAGCCAAAACAAAGATGAAAATACTTTCTTACAGAGGGAAGTGGGAGATGGGAAATGGGAGGGACCATGGGGAATCAGTTCAGGCTCTGTAGTTACAGCTCTCTCACCTGTGGCCCTGTGTAGTCAGATAAACCTAAAGTGACCTGGAGGTGGGGGAGATCACTAATTCAAACATAAACCCCTGGTGCAGGTGGAAATCACTTACTATTTGCTGGAGGGGGAAATCCACTTCTCCACAGTAGATCAGGCTGATGGATTTGGGGTCGTCTTTATCAAAGTCTTCTTGAGAAAACTGCCTTCCTTGGGACACAGTCCACTATTCTGCATCTGGCTCTGTCAGAACTTCTGGGCTCCCCCTGCCCTCATTCCAGGTCCTCTGGTTCTAATGGAAGGAGACTCCAGGCACTGGGTCTGCAAAATGCAAACAGTCAGCTGCCCCAGGGAGCAGCGGAAGGCAAGTGTGGGGACCACACAACCCAAATGCTGGTCAGCCTAGTCAAGGCTGGGGTTACACCACATGGAGAGATCAGCAGTAGGAAACCAGGCAGCTTTCTTTGGGATGGGCATTGGGGGAGGGGCAAAGGATGGACAAAGATGTCCTTGTCTCTCCAACGAGCCCTGTGGGGTGCAAGGTCTACTAAGATTTGTGAGCTGTAATCCCAGGACAGCTGCATTAGAGAAGCCTGTCCAGGAAGGTATAAAAGAAAACAAGAGTTTCTGATGGACTCAGTGCTGTGACAGCTGGGGACCAAATACATCAGGCCTAGCTCAAGTGAAGAGCGATGGGCCGGGCACGTGTCCAAGAGCACGTAGAGGCTGCCTTGTGTGTCAAAAGGGAGGGAACCAATTTTCCTTTACCCTTCCCTCTGCAGAGGCTTCATATGGTGAGAGAGGGCTGGACACTCAACTCTCTGTCTCTTCAGACATTTCCCTGTTTCCAAGTTTCATGGATGGAGGACATGATCCTGTCCTCTCTCCACAGCCCTAATGATGTCTGAGAGTGCAGAACTTCTGACTTCAAGGATGGCCTCACACAGGATGGCCCCCAATGTCATGTTTTTCAAAAATGACCATCCCTCTGTCAGTTTTAGGGCTTTTCATGTGGGAAATATCACGGAAGGAGAGAAGGCAGTGGAGGTTTGGCATGCAATAATTAAAATCAGCCTTCCAGGACAAGCTACATCCAAGGAGGTTGGATTTTGTTTTCTCTAAGTGATGCTTCACAGGTAAGATAAGGACCTGGAGTCCCTGTGCTAGTGGTCCAATAAGCTACACGGACCAGAAGATGCAGCTCAGGAGGGCGAGATCACAGCCTCTGACTGGCCACAAGGACAGTAGGCTTCTCAACCTTTGGGTCACACATTCAGGCAATTTGTCCTGACAGCCAACAGAGGGCTGGGTGGGGGGACGTCTGCCATTAGATCAGTACCGATGGCCATCCTCTCTGCTGGAAGGAAGCTGGTGAGAATATTCGGCTCTAAATCATTAAGCTGATCCCCTAGTGCTCAATGGGATGGGGAAAAAGGATCTTGGATAGTGGGAACGCCAACGAAGGAGGGAGGTTTATGTCCTTTGAAGGTCAAGTTGTAAAACAATAAGCCCTAAACCAGCCTCTCTTCTCAGGCTTTTCACCTCCGGCCAGCAAACTGGGAGGAGGACTATATAGAATGCCCCCTTATATCCTTCATAATTACCACTCAAATGTGCCGAGTTAGCGGCATAAGTCCAAAACCACGAGGGCAACTCTGGACCCTGACCTGGGAGGAATTCTGAAGAAGAGACCTGGGGAAGCACATGTCTTGAATATCCTCACAATGAGCCTAAACCTGACCCACCCCAGGGGCAAAGCCAGCCAGCACCTGTAGACGTGGATACAGATTGATTACTCTGGCCCCTCAGCCAAACAGCTCCGGATCAGCTTCCTTGTAAAGGATGATCATACTCACTGGGTCAGACAGCACTTCGTCACAAATGAAATATAGTCAAACTACCACCACACCAGGCTTCTGATAGCTCATCAGTGGAGGGTGCCAGAGACCACCAAATCGAGGCCAGGCTTCACATGGTCTATGCAAAACTTGCCCACCAGGTGGCGTGGCTGCTGGAAGAGGGCTGGCACTTACAACTCGATTGTTTCCCATGTCCCCCTGTCCTTGATGGGGTGGAGAGGATGAATCCAGTCCTAAAAGAGGACTGCCTTAGGGGCTACCTAGCTTATGAGTGCTCCTTACCCCAAAAGGGCTCAGAAAATTTAAATTCAAGGGGACAAGAGTTTCAGTCTATGAACTAACCTGTGGCCAGCAATAATAATAATAATAATAATAATAATAATAATAATAATAAAGAAGGGAGGTTTGAGTCACTGGGGCTCCTATCCTCAAGTCTCCTGCAGTGGGACTTAGTGTAAGCATCCAGCTGGGCATCCTCATCTAGAGTTTCAGAAACCAGCTGGGGAAGGGAAGAGTGCCACTTCCAGAATGGCAATGTGAAGAGCTCTACGGACCTGCTCCCCAGCAAAACTGGTGAAAAGTTTACATATATGTAACAAATATTTTTAAAATACATGTATAGTCTTTATATATAAATATTCAAGTCTTTGCATGTGTGTTTAAAGTCTTTTATATGTATATTTAAAGTCTCTGGAAACAGACCTAAAGGCATACAGTAAATGAAGTGTTTATTCAAGAAAATCTACTAAAACTTGGCAAGAGCAGTGAGAGTCTGTAGCATTTCAACCATGACCTGTTCCCTTCCTCCCCCATCCCGGCCCAACATGACAGAAACCCCAATCCAAGTAGTGCGGCCAAGAACACAGGGCACCCTCTCCACCAAGCTCCAAGGCAAGGGTGAGGGCATCTTCCTGAGAGGGGCAGTCCATCAGCATTTTTCATTCCAGCCACTCCTAGATACCTGTTCCAGAGGCTAAATTCCAGGCGAGTGTGGCAGGCAATGGGGGCCTCTCTCCTGCTCAGGCTTCACTTGTGACACAGACACTCTACTTTGGGGGCAGCACACTGAAAACACTGGGACACCCATCACTCTTGCCCAGGCTCATTTGTAAAATAGGAGATTCCATGCTGGGAGAAGCAAGCCAGGAAGACCAAAAGCCCCCGACGAGTGCCCAGCTCCTAAAAGAGGGCTGTCATTCGGAGAGAAGCAACCACTGTCCCTGCCCCCAGCCCCCAGAGCTATGGCTCAGACATTTTTCCCAGGGAGACACTCTCAAAACAGAGCAGCTTCTGGTGAAAAGTAATTAAAGGGAGACTTGTAGCTTCATTACATATAAGCTAAACCATAGGCCAGCTAATTTACCAGAGAGAATCAGGGAAAGAGACAACTAAAAAGAGCCCTCCTGGGATTAGAACAAATCTCAAAAGCTGACCTCAAAAACTATCCGGGGGCCGGCTCCGTGGCTGAGTGGTTAAGTTCACGCACTCTGCTGCAATGGCCCAGGGTTCGGATCCTGGGCGCAGACATGGCACCGCTCGTCAGGCCACGTTGAGGTGGCATCCCACGTCCCATAACTAGAAGGACCTGCAACTAAGATATACAACTATGTACTGGGGGGTTTGGGGAGATAAAGCAGAAAAAAAAAAAAAAGATTGGCAACGGTTGTTAGCTCAGATGCCGATCTTTAAAAAAAAACAAAACTATCCCTGCAAATGAGCCTAAATTTAATTGGATCAGTCTGTAAAGCAATGTATGCCCCAACGTATTGTTGGAAGTGATAGAGCAGTCACAATTAGTGAAGATAATCAGATGGCCATGGTCAGGAAAAGAGGTTCTACCAGGGCAGTTAGGCAAGGGAAAAAAAAAAAGGCATCCAGATTGAAAGAGAAGTAAAACTACGTCTATTCACAAACGACATGATCTTATAAATAGAAAAACCTAAGGAATCCACAAAAACACTAGTAGAAGTAATAAATAAGGTCAGAAAGGTTGCACAATACAAGATCAATATACAAAAATCAATTGTGAGATGTTGACCAAAGGGTACAAAATGTGAGTTATGCAGGATAAATTCGGAAGATCTAATGCATAGAATGATGGCTATAGTTAATAATACTATATTGTATACTTCAAATTTGCTAAGAAATGTTCTTACCCTAAATGTTCTCATCACAAAATAAAAATTATAAGTGTGTAAGGTGATGGATGTTAATTAGCTGGATTGTGATAATCAATTCAAATGTATATGTATATCAATATGTATATGTACATCACATTGTACACTGTAAATATATATAATTTTTATTTGTTAATTATGCCTCAATTAAGCTGGAAAATATCAATTGTATTTCTCTAAACTAGCAATAAACAATCCAAAAATGAAAGTAAGAAAATAATTTTATTTACAATAACATCAAAAAGAGAAGAATACTTAGGAATAAATTTAACAAATGTCGTGCAAAACTTATACTCTGAAAATGACTAAACACTGTGAAAAGAAATGAAAGAAGTTCTAAATAAATGGAGATATATCCTATGCTCATGGATCAGAATAAATATTGGTAAGATGACAGTGCTCTCCAATGTGGTCTACAGATTTAACACAATCCTTAGAAGAATCTCAGCTGGCTTCTTTGAAGAAATAGCAACTTAACCTAAAACTAATAGGGAAATTCAAAGGACCCAAAATAGCCAAAAGGATCTTGAAAACAGAGTTGAAGGACTCATGGTTTTCTATTTTAAAACTCACTATAAAGCAACAATAATCAAGACAATGTGGTATACTGATAGGGGGATAGACATACAGATCAACGGAACAGAATTAAGATTCCAGGGGGGAAAAGCATACTTCTATGGCCAATTGATTTTTGGTAAGGTTGCCAACACTATCCAGTGGAGAAAGAATACTCTTTTCAATGAATGGTGGTGGGAAAACTGTATAGCCACGTGCAAAAGAAATAAACCAGACCACTATCCCACACCATATACAAAAAGTAAATTCAAAATAGATCGAAAGACTAGATGTAAGAGCTAAAACTATAATACTCTTAAAAGAAAAGATGAGTAAATCTTCATGACCTTGGATCAGGCAATGATTTCTTAGACATGATACCAAAAACATGAACAACAAAAGAAAGAATATGTAAATTGGACTTTACCAAAATTAAAAACATTTGTGCTTCAAAGACTATCAAGAAAATGAAAAGACAACTCACAGAATGGGGAAAATACTTGCAAATCATATATCTGACAAGGGACTTGTATCTGGAATATAGAGAACTCTTACAACTCAATAATAAAAAGACATCCCAAGTGGAAAAAAGTGCAAAGGACCCAGATAGACATTTCTATGTGAAAGATATATAAATGGCCAATAAGCACATGAAAATATATTCAACGTGATTAGTCATTTAATTTATATTAAATTAAAACTACAATGAGCTACTACTTCACACCCACTAGGATGGCTATAATCAAAAAGACAAATATAGATGTCTCCAATTTAGAATGGTTCAACTTACAATTTTTCAACTTTACAAATGGTGTGAAAATGAAACATATTTAGTCGAAATTATACTTTGAATTTTGATCTTTTTCTGGGCTGGCAATATGCAGTCTGATACTCTCCTGTGATGCTGGGCAGTGGCAGCGAGCCACAGCTCCCAGTCACCCACACAATCATGAGGGTAAACAACCGATACACTTACAATCATTCTGTACCCATACAACCATTCTGTTTCTCACTGTCAGTACAGTATTCAATAAATTACATGAGATATTCAACACTTTATTATAAAATAGGCTTTGTGTTAGATGATTTTACTCAACTGTAGGCTAATGTAAATGTTCTGAGCAAGCTTAAGGTAGGCTAAGCTAAGCTATGATCTTTGGTAGGCTAGGTATATTAAAAGCATTTTCAACTTAGGATATTTTCAACTTACAATGAGTTTATTGGGACAAAACCTCATCATAAGTTGAGGGAGATCCACAATGAAAAGTGTTGGTGAGGGACCAGCCCGGTGGTGCAGCAGTTAAGTGCACACATTCTGCTTTGGCGGCCTGGGGTTCACCGGTTCAGATCCCAGGTGCAGACATGGCACCACTGGGCAAGCCATGCTGTGGTAGGCGTCCCACATACAAAACAGGAAGATGGGCACGAATGTTAGCTCAGGGCCTGTCTTCCTCAGCAAAAAGAGGAGGATTGGCAGCAGATGTTAGCTCAGGGCTAATCTTCCTCCAAAAAAGAAAAGTGTTGGTGAGGATGTGGAGGAATCAAAACCCTCATACACTACTGGTAGCAATATAAACTAGTGCGGCAACACTGGAAAACAGTCTGGCAGTTTCTCAAACGGTTGAACATAGAATTACCATTTGACCCATAAATTCCACTCCTAGGCATACACTGAAGAGAAAGGAAACATACGTCTACACAAAAACGTGTACATAAATGTTCATAGCCTTAATAATAGCCAAAAGGTGTGAACAATGATCAATTTTGGAACATTTTCACAACCTTGAAAACATTATACTAAGTGAAAGAGGCCAGACACAAAAGGCCATATATTGTATGGTTCTATTTATACAAAATGTCCAGAATATGCAAATCTATAGAGACAGAAAGTATATTAGCACTTTCCTAGGCCTGGGATGGGTGAATTGGGGGGTAATAGCTAAAGAGTAGGGATTTCTTTTTGGGGTGATGAAAATGTTCTAAAATTGATTATGATAATGTTTGCACAACTCTGTGAATATACTAAAAACCACTAAATTGTACATTTTAAATGGGTGGAACATATAGTGTGTGAATTATATGTCAATAAACTTGTTTGAAAAAAGAACAATTGGACATTCTGTCCAATATGGAGTAGTAGGGACTAGATTTACTCTCTTGCCTGAAACAATGAACAAAAGAGCAAAAATGTATTTTCAAAATGGTTTTTAAGTCATTGGACATAAGGCAATGAAAGACAGTGGTCTATAAGAGACGGAAAACAAACAAGAGGCCGGCTACGTGGCCGAGTGGTTAAGTTTGCATGCTCTGCTGTGGCGACCCAGGGTTCAGATCCTGGGCACAGACATGGCACTGCTCGTAAGGCCATGTTGAGGCGGCGCCCCACATCCTACAACTAGAAGGACCTGCAACTAAGATATACAACTAGGTACTGGGGGATTTGGGGAGAGAAAGCAGAAAAAAAAAAAGAAGATTGACACCAGTTGTTAGCTCAGGTGCCAATCTTTAAAAAAAAAAGGGGGGCTGGTCCTGTGGCCAAGTGGTTAAGTTCGCGCACTCCGCTGCAGGCAGCCCAGTGTTTCGTTGGTTCGAATCCTGGGCAGGGACATGGCACTGCTCATCAAACCACGCTGAGGCAGCATCCCACATGCCACAACTAGAAGGACCCACAATGAAGAATATACAACTATGTACCGGGGGGCTTTGGGGAGAAAAAGGAAAAAAAATAAAATCTTTAAAAAACAAACAAACAAGATAAGCCCTACGATTGCCCCAGGGTTTCCAGGCTGAGACTCAGGGAGGGGAGAATGCAGAGTCCAGTGGTCTCCTTGAGTTGAACAGATAGAGGCATCTGGGGATCCAAGGCAGCTGGAGTTCATAGGGTGGAGTGCCAAAAAGGGGAGAGCTGAACAGAAAAAGAATTCTGCAAATCTACAGAGGGTCAACCTCAAGTATTAAGCTGAGTAGTGATCAGTGCATGCATATGAGGAAAATAGTTGAGGCCAAGGGACAACTACCCAAAACAATTAGAGAAAACAATCCGCAGGGAAAATGCAAGGCTGACAATAATGCCTGTTCTCACCCGTGAGCATGGAAAACTCTGTAATTCCCAGAGCACTGGGTAGAGTACTCAGAAGAGTTTGCCTGAGTAGTGGAGAAAATTAAACCTAGACTTACTTCTCCTGTGGTCTCACTTAAAAAATCTTAAAAGCAAGCTGGGATGGATTAAACTGTTTCCAAGTCAGTTAACCAGATACCAGAACAAAACAGAAGAATGTTTACAGGAATACAAACATACCTAGCACCCAACAAGATAAAATTCTCATTGTCTGGCATTCAACTACAAATTACCAGGCAGGCAAAGAAGTAGAAAAACATGATCTATAATAAGGAGAAAATCAACCCCTCAAAACTGACCCAGAGTAATAAAATGAATAGACAAGGACATTGCAAGGACAAGGACAAAGACAGTTATTTTTGTAATGTCATTTCATATGCACAAGAAGATAGAGAAAAGATCAAATATGTTAGGTAAGTACAGGAAAGGATTTTTTTTTAAATTGAACTTCAAGAACTACAATGTCTGTGATGAAAAAATACACTAGATGAAATTAATTACAGATTAGAAATTGTAGAAGATTAGTGAACTTGAAGACATAGCAGTAGAAACTATGCAAAATTTAAAACAAAGAGTAAAAGGACTGAGAAAAATAAAAAACCAGAGCATCAGTGGGCTAACTTCTAGTGATCTAATATACATGTATTTGGAGTCTCTGAAAGAAAAGAAGGGGGGCATTTAAAAAATATATGGTCAAAATTTTCCTTAATTGGATGAAAACTCTATACTCACAGATCTAAGAAGTTTGACAAACCATAATCACAAAAATATGAAGAAAATCATACCAAGGCACATCATAATCATCACATTTCTTAAACAATTCATTTAAGAGAAAATCTTAAAAGCGGCCAGGGGAAAAAATATACATTATATACAGAAACAAAGATAAAAATGACAGCAGATTTCTCATGAGAAACTATGCAAACAAGAAGACAGTGGAGCAACATCTTTAAAGTATTAAAAGAAAAAAGTGTCATCCTAGAATTCTTTCCCTAGTAAAAATATCTTTCTAAAAGAAGTCTAAGTAAAAATTTTACAGACATATAGAAGCTGAAAAGTATGACCAGTAGACTTGCACTACAAGCAATGTCACATGAAGTCTTCAAGCAGAAGAAAAATGACACAAGATGGAAATCTGGATCTACACAGAGGAATGAAGAGTGTGCCCCAAAAATGGTAACTATGTGGGTAAATACAAAGACCTTTTTTTTTTGCTATTTAAATCTCTTTAAAGGATGATCAACTGTTTAAAAAAGGATGATAACTGTTTAATTATCAATTAAAATGTAAAATTTATAACAAATGTACAATGTATGATGACAATATCACAAAGGCTGGAGGGGAGGAACGGAAGTACATGTTGTGAAGTTCTTATACTATATGTGAAGTGAAATAATATCGCTTGAAGGTACACTGGGTTAAGTTAAAGATGTGTACTATAAGCTCTATAGGAAACACTGAAATAACACAACAAAGAGTCATAGCTAAGAAGCCAACAAAGGAGATAAAATGAAAGTGTGTACATGCATGTACACACACACACACACAGATCAATTAATTCAAAAGAAGGACAAAAAAGAACATATGGGACCAACAGAAAACAAATAGCATGACGGCATATTTAAACACAACCACATCAATACTCCCATTAAATGTAAGTAGTCTAAACATGCTAATTAAAAGTAGAGATTATCTGATTAAATGAAAAAGCAAGATCTGACTATATGGGGGCTAAAAGAAATCTACTTTAAATATAAAGATACAAATAGGTTAAAAACAAAATGATAGAAAAAGATACATCATGCTAACACTAATTGCAAGAATTCCAAAGTGGTTATATCAACATAAAAATAGATTTCAGAGCAAATACTGCCAGGTGCAAAAAGGGTCATTTTATAACAAAAAAGGAATTGATTCATCTAAACGACATAATGTTTATGTATGGTGTTCTGCTGGAGCTGTTTGTTGGGTGTGTAAAAAAAATTAAAGATAATAAATGTGACTTTGATAGAAATATTTTCTCTCAACGGTAACAAAAAATTATTAGTTGCCTGAAATCAGAAATAAATGTCAAAAAAAGCAATGATTTTTAACAGAATTTTAGTTTGTAACTTTGGCTAGCTTTAAAACTGCTTGGATTCTTGCATCAAAAAGAAAAACAATTTAGATGGAAAGATGAGAAAAGAAATTATTTCAGTTATTGAAATTTGTTAGAATACCATGAAAAAATGCTATAAAAAAGATATTTTACAAAAAGTGAAAGATTTTTCAATTACACTTCAAAACAATTGCCCTTGGAACTCAAGGCCTTTCCAAGACCACCAAAAATGAATAGATTCAAAATCTGAAAATTTGCAAGTGCCCTTTTCTAGCTTCAGTTGACTCATGTGATATGAGACATTGCCCAATTATATTTTGAATGCTTTTTGTCTCAAAGGACACCAAAACCTATGAAAAAATGCTGACAATTCATAACGTAAAAGATAAAACTTGTGGCATATTTTTAACCATTTACATTTATCAAAGAAGTTCGGCAAAATCCAAAAAAAAAAATCTTATCATGTTGGGCAGTGCTCCAGCTATGTTAGGCCAAAACTCTAGATTTAATGGGATTTTTAAAACAAGGGACTGATGTTTCCCTTTTTGCTTTATTCCACTCTGTGATACACATTAAAAAATTATTTGTGCTTAGTTTTTATAGCAGACTTTATGAAAATCATCATGGATAGACACAGTTGTTGAAACCATCAATATGTATGTGCAAATAACATGAATCATCACTATTTTAGGGAACTGTTGAAAGAAATAGAAGGCAATGAATTTGATGATATTGTGCTTTTGCCAGTGCTCATTGGTTGAGTCTTGGAAAGTTTACAAAGATTTCCTGTAATGTCAACAGCAACTCAATATTTTCTCGAAACAAAAGGAATGTTTGTTGAATATTTAATAATCAAAGATCAAAAAATGGCAGTCTGTACTTAAATTTCTCACTAATAGGTACTGTACATGAATCAGCTAAATTTGAAGAGTCAAAGAAAAGTTTATTTGTAACCTAGCTAGCCAAGTATAAGAATTTACTTAAAGTTAAATTTGAAACTTCATAATACAAATCAATAATAATGATTTTACACATTCTCCTAACATGAGTCAATATGCCAAAGATTTTAATGGTAACTGGCTGTGTTATATAATTGGCAGCAAAAACTACAGGAAAAATTTGAAGAATTCTTCATGATATTGATCAATTTAGAAATGCTTTTAAATTATGTAATGCCTCCTTGAATCTGATGTTAATTACATTGAGTTGACAATAAGAGATAGTGAATTACTTAACTTGGACAGACATAATTTTGAAACTGATATGCTTTTGCTTCAAAGTCAAATCAATTCTTCTAAAAAGACGAAGAAGTTTTGTAATTGATGTAAAGGAAAACGGAATTTTGGTACTATATTCAGTTACTGGAAAGCTTTTAGGTATGTTTAGAACAACTTGGTACGTGAATCTTTTTTCAATTGTAAATTTTGTTAAATCTAAAGACAGATGAAGTACTTCTGAAGAAAAGTTAGCGTGTGAATTGAGAAGTGCTCTAAATATAAAATAGACACCAGATTTCAAAGACTTAATGTGGAAAAAAAGAACATAAAATGCTCAACAATTTTTACATTAATTACATATTGAAATGATACTATTTTGGACATATTGAGTTAAATAAAATATATTACTTAAATTAATTTCACCTGTTTACCTTTTTTAATGTGGCTACTGGAGAGTTTAAAGTAATATCTGTGATACGCAGCAAAGGAAACAATCAACAAAACAAAAAAGCAAACTATAGAATGGGAGAAATATTTGTAAACCATATATCTGATAAGGGGTTAATACCCAAAATATATAGGGCCAGCCCAGTGGCATAGTGGTTAAGTTCATGCACTCTGCTTTGGCAGCTCAGGGTTCACAAGTTCAGATCCCAGGCATGGACCTACACTCTGCTCATCAGGCCGTGCTGTGGCAGCATCCCACATACAAAATAGAGGAAGATTGGCACAGATGATAGCTCGAGACAATCTTCCTCAAGCAAAAAGAGGAAGATTGGCAATGGATGTTAGCTCAGGGACAATCTTCCTCATCAAATAAATAAATAAATAAAATTCTACAAAATATATAAGGAACTCATTCAACTCAATAGCAAAAAAACAAATAACCCAATTAAAAATTGGGCAAAGGCCTTAAATATACATTTTTCCAAAGAAGACATATAAATAGCCAACAAGTATCTGAAAAGATGCTCAACATCAGTAATTATCAGGGCAAATCAAAACCACAATGAGATACCACCTCACACGTTAGGATGGCCATTATCAAAAAGTCAAAAGATAACAAGTGTTGGCGAGCATGTGGAGACAAGGGAACACTGGTACACTGCTGGTCGCAATGTAAATTGGTATAACCATTATGGAAAACAGCATGGAAGTTTCTCAAAACATGAAAAATAGAACTATCATATGATCCAGCAATCCCACTTCTGGGTATATATCCAAAGGAAACAAAATCACCATCTCAAAGAGATATCTGCATTCCCATGTTCGCTGCAGCATTATTTACAGTAGCCAAGACACGGAAACAATCTAAGTGTCCACGGATAGATGGATAGATGAAGAAAATATGTGTACATATATACACACACATACATAACGCACACAAAAGAATATCATTAGGCCTTGAAAAAGAAGGAAATCCTGCCATTTTTAATAACGAATGAATGTGGAGGACATCATGCTAAGTGAAATAAACCAGACACAGAAAAACAAATATCACATGATCTCACTGATACATGAAATATTAAAAAAAAAAAAAAAGTTGAACTCATAGTAACAGAGAGTGGAATGGTGGTTACCAGAAGCTAGGCGGTTGGAGAAAAAGGGAGATATTGAGCAAAGGATACTTTCAGTTACAGAGGAGTAAGTTCTAGAGACCTAATGTACAGAATAGTGACTATAATTAATAATAATGTATTGTGTACTGGAAATTGGCTAAGAGAATAGATCTCAAGTTTTCTCACCACACACACAAAATGGTAACTGAGGGAACTGACATATCAATTAGCTTGCTTATTGTAATTATTTCACAATGTATACATATACCAAAACATCACGTTGTACACCTTAAGTATTTACAATTTTTGTCAATCATCTCTCAGTAAAGCTGGAAAAAAATAAAATAACATCCATTATTCACATTATACTTCTTTTGGACAGCACTGAACTAAAGCAGGACTACAGAATTCTGCTCTGGAGCTGAAACCAGAGACTTCTGCCTGGCTACAAGGACAAGCCTCCGTGCCCTTGTGGTCACACACTCAGACTGATTGGTTATCGTGAGAATCAAGTGGGTTAGTACTTGCAAAGCGCACAGGAGGCGGCTGACACCTGGCAAGAGCTAAAGAAGCGTTAAGTATTATTATTACGGTTATTACTATTATTGACCAACATGTCTAAAAATACAATTTAGCAGACAAAGACACCAAGAAGAGTAACACTCAGCCTAGATTGAAAATTCGCACATCACCCGTAAAAGATCCAAGGGCAAAAAGCTGAGGACCCTCGGGGATCAGGTGGTGCATCAAAGTCATGATGAGGGTGAGGCGAATGAGGCACTTTCCTTGGTCAAAATTTAAGGGCTTACCAAAAGATTCAGGACTCAGGATAAATAATATTCTAATAAATCCAAATTAACGCCCCAAGTGCACACTGAACACAGTATCAAAATTGTAAATAACGACAGGAACAGTATGACCAGCTTCTCCTTTTGCCCCAGGCTCCAACATGGCTCCAAGACACACCTTCACCCATCCCGCCTCGGTGGCCCCACGCTAGCCCCATCCGCCCCCAACTCTCAGTGCAGGAGAAAGCGAGCGCAGCAAACACGGGAGAGCCTTGCGCCCGGAGTGGCAGGGAAAGCGGCTTTCCGCTTTCTCGCTAAACGGAGCGTGAGGAAGCAGGTCTTCGTGACCTCGCGGGAATTAAGCCGCGCTGGGCCGCGGGGCCCGCCGGGAACTCTCAGGCTGCACCGCGGCCCTTCCCGGGATGCCCTGCGGCGGCGGAGCCGAAGCCCAAGGCCGAATCGCAGCCAAAGCCGTTGCGGCCTCCGCGGACGTCCGCGTTGCCGGCCTGGCGCAAGCGCCGCCATGAGCTTTCTTTGGCACAGTGTCGCCTCGAACTGGAGTGTCTTGGGCTCTGGCGTCGACAGTGTCCTGGACATCCTAGTGCTGGTTTTGTACCTCTTGCTGGTCTTGGGCGTCGGGCTGAGGGTACGTGGGGCCCGGAGGGGAGGACAGGACCCGGACGCCACGCTTGGTTCGACCCTCCCTGCTTGTCACCCTGTCCCCACCTTGCTGCCCCCCACCACCCTCTCATCCCGCCCCTGCCTGTGCAGAGCCCTCAGCAGAGACCTCCCCACCCTCCCGTTGCCTGGTTACTCCCCACCCTTCCAGGCAAGAGTAAGTGCGCACCCTCGGCAGCGGAGCCATGCTGGGCAGCCCCACGTCCCCTCCCCACCCCCAAATGAAGGAGCAGGTCAGATCCCCCTGCGCCGCTGCCTTGAACCGAAGCGGTATGTAATAAAGAGTCGTTGTGATCACCATGATGTGGTGCTAATAATGGCAGCTACCGATGATTAGGCGCCGGAGTGCTAGGTGTGTGCTGAGCGCTCTAAGTGCATGGCATCCTCACAGCCATGCTGTGAACAAAGTGCTATTACTTCTCCAGTTTCACAGGTGAAGGCACTGAGGCTCAAAGAGGTTAAGTAACAGCCAGGGAGTGATGGAGTTCAGATTCCAACCTAAAGCTGCCTCAGCTGACTCCTGAGCTTAAGCACTTTGCCTTGCTAGCCAGACCTCAAAGTTCACATGTAACTTAGGGCTCTAAGCATTCCGTTAAATTTGAATAAAAGGCTTCTATTTTCTTTTCTGGTATGAGATTCTCTTAGTAGGGTGGAGGCTGTGTCTCTTTTACTTCCATCCGCCCGCTAGAGCTTAGCATGTAAGTACTCAAAAAGGTGTCTCTTAAACATGCCACCCAGGGCCAGACTCTGCCTGGAAGGAGCCTGCCTGTCTTGCAGTGAGAGATCAGGTGAGTATGAAGGCTTCGGCTGCTGTCATGGCATCCCTCCTGGGCTAAGCTGTTAACTGTCGGAGGCCTCTGCCTGGCCTGCCTCACCAAGCACTATCTGGCAACAGTGCCACCATCTGCTGACCAGTGGGAGAGGTTTCATACTGGACAACCCCCACCCAGCTGAAACTTTCATGCCCATATGACCTTTACCTCGGGGTGCTTCACCAGGTCACCAGCAGGATTTACTGTGCAGAATCTGGCCCTTCCAAGTACGATCATTGGACACACTTTTGAGGGCTTACAGTGAATCATTAGGCTACTAGTGGGCAGGTAGAGTAATGGAGACATCAGTCCATCTCATTGAGAGAATTTTGTACCAGAAGAGAAAATACAGGCCCTTTATTCCAAATGTAAAGGAGAAATCTGAGGTATTTATCCAGATCGTTCAAACCTCTGGTTTTTTAAATTGGTCTCAGTTATGAGAAACCTTCTTCTAGGTGGCCCAGGCAGGGGCTCTGGGTAGTGAGTCCTTGTTTAGGGAGCCTTCCCCCAGTGCTGTTATTAGGAAGCCCCCACCCAGCTTTCTTCCAGGCCCGGTTGGAGCCTAAGTCTGGCTAAGGTCAGAGGACTAGTAAGCCGTCTGGCCACTTCCAAAGGCAGCCTCTGTTCTTTCTGTTCTTCTGGGAACCTTAAAACATGCACGGTTCTCCAGAATGCTTTGATATTTTCCTTCTTTATATTATCATCTTTCCACTGGTTCTTTTAAAAAGTCATATATCGTTTTTAATTACAAAAGTTTTACATGCTCACTGTAAGAAGTGAAAAGATGCATAAATATTTAGAGAATAAGTTTACTCTTCTTCCCCCATCCTTTCCCGTCTCTCTGAGGTAACCATGGGCTGTGTGTGCTTCCTCTCCTTTCTTGGTGCTTATGCAAACATACAGACATATATGTAGAGTTTTTGTGTTTTGTCTTTACAAAAAATGTGATCCTATCATACACATTACTCTGCAGGTTGCTTTTTTTGTTTACTAAGTGATGGAGAGTCCCGCAGGTCACTAGATCGAGATCTGGCCCATGTTTTTATTAGCTGCATAATAATCATACAAATGTGTACTATTCATCTCTTCCCCACTAATTGACACTCAGATTGTTGCCAGGTTGTTGGGTTTGGGAGGTTTTTTAATGTGTTGGTGCTTTGAATCTGTGTGGCATGGATTGCTGAAGTTGGAATCGCTGGGTCAGAAGGGTGTGTTTACTTGAGATTTTAGTAGATATTTCTAAACGGCAATCCCCAAGGCTGGCTGAGATTTACATTTCTCATAAGCAGCATATGGGCGTGCTCTTTTCCCCCAGCCCTTCCCTTACCAGCCCTACTAGGTTTCTGTCGTTGTTTGCCAGGCTGACGGGTGAAGAGGGGTATCTCATTGTAGCTTTGTTTTACACTCCCTGGACTCCTGGTGAGGTTGAGCATCTTTTCATGAGTTTACTGTCCGTTGAATTTCCTCTTCTGTTTATTTGCCCATTTTTGAATTGGGTTATTTGACTTTGCTTTTATCAACTTGTCTATCATTTGAATTGCTAATCTTTTCCCCAAACTATCATATGTCTAGGCCAGTGTTTCTCAACCTCAGCACTACTAACATTTAAGACCAGATACTTCCTTGTTGTGGGGGTCTGTCCTCTGCATTCTAGGATGCTTAGAAATATCCCTCATCCTTACCCATTCACAACCAAAAATGTCTCCGGACGTTGCCAGATGCTCCCTGGGGACAGGCAGAAATCACCGTGGATGAGAACTAGTGGTCTAGACTCTGCTAGTGGTGTCTTTTTGTCATTTGAATTTTGATCACTTTGAAGAAGTCACCTCTCTTGCTTTTCCTTTACATGTTCTAGATTTCTTGGCTTATTTAGGAAAGTACCCCCCAACCGCAGGGTTATACAAATATTTTCTTCTAATATTTTACAAGTTTTTAAAAAATATTTAAATCTCTAGAACATCTGAATTTACTCATATACGATGTGATGGAGGATCTAACTTTGTTTTCTTCCAGTCATTAAACCAACCACCCTTTCCTTGCTGAACCCGCTTGCCCGCAGTTGCACAGATGGGCCTCCTTTCTGAAAGCGTGCATCAGCTTCTGTCTGCTGAGCGCCCACGGGGACATCTTAGTCTTTGTTGCTGGTGCCTTGGCTCTCACAGGATGTTAAGGGGGGAAAAACTTACACTTTTTATTGTTTGTTTTCTCTGTTATGAGTCTCAGCCCAGAGATCTTGGAGAAAGTGTTGGATGTATCCTCTGCCCCACCACCCTGGCTGCCATAGTGGTTGTATTATTCCAGAAGGAGAGCAAAGAAGAAGGAAGAGGCAAGGACGTGTGCTTAAGCCACCTTCTTCCCAGGATCTCCTCCTCTTCTCGCCTGGTTCTTTCTTTAATAGAAAGAGAGGATGATTTTATTCATCTTAGAACAGTTTGTACATTCCTTTTAAAAGTTCTCATGCACTCTACCTTCATATCACTGATACTTTACTTAGAAAGGTGGGCTCTGCACATAGCAGGCCCTTGATAAATATTTCATGAATGAATGAAATGAGACTAACTTAACATGTCTGATTTAGAGAGTTGTTTCTTTGGTTTAAGGCTTTATGATGTGAGGGGACCCCATTATAACACAGATACCTCAAATGGCAGCGGTAAGTTCACTCTTCCCACAGAAACACATTTCTGTCAACTAACTCTCATCCTTGGGTCATGCTAGTCCTAAGCAGCCCAGGAAATCCCCAGTATTGTCTCTTGAGCACACCAGAGTCTGGTAATCAGAGCTGGGACCCTGAGTAGAGAGGACTCGGCTGTGTTAGAAGGACACCATAGTGATGGCACCCTGGCTGCACTCCTGGAACAAGCTAAGCACATGTTCAGATTTGCCATTCCTGATTGATCCATACATTCACGAAACCATTGATCTCCCAGACTGTGCCAGAAACTATGGCACTGGTTAACTACTTGGAAAAAAAATAAAGCAGTATTATTTTCACAAGAGTGTAGAGAAGTGGATATGCTCCTGCAGTCTCATAGCTGGAGGAGACTGGAGCCTCCAGCGAGGCAGCCGTGAGCCCTCCTCCAACTCAGAGGGTCAGCACTTCTCTTCCTAAAGAGAAAGAAGCTGCGAATGGATTTGGGGATCTCTACTAAAGACATTTACCCATAACTGAAGGTCATCGTTTGAGAGACCTGTGTCTTTAGAGCAGTTTGGTTGCTTGTATTACATTGTTTTGTTGTTGTCTGTGTGTTTGAAGGCTCTAGTGTCAAGCGGTCGTGGGACAGTAGAAGACTTCTTCCTGGCTGGCCGAAAGCTAGCGTGGTTGCCGGTGAGTAAGTCTTGCCTGTGACGGTCCACCTTAGGGGCTGCCTGTTAACTTGTTTATTACTTTAATTTAGATGTCTTATACCCAAAATAATTTGAAGTTGTTGACTCAGCAAAGTCGTTTCCTTAGTAGTTCCTTAAGTCTTAAGTAGTTTCTTACCTAAATGTCTCCATTTAACTCAGTTTAGGTCAGTAACCATTTATTAGGTGCCTGGTATGTACAAGGCATCATTCCAGGTTCCAGGGCATAGGTAGCAAATAGACAGTCCTGCCTTCTGGAAGTGCACAATCTAGATTGGAAGTTAGACGTGCATCCAGCAAATTACAGTGCAGTACGTACAGTAAGTCTCTTAGGAGGCGCATGGGCCAGGTATGGATGAAAGGCAAACTGAAGCTTGCTGGGTATGTAGTGTAGAAAGACAGGAAAGGGCTCACAGTGGGGTTGTTTGAGCAGGATTTGGAGATGGAGTAAGTGTTTGGCCAGGTAGAGTGTGAGGGCATTCCAGGCAGAGGGAACAGCATATGCCAAAGCATGGAGGTGTGGAACCGCTTGATGCTGGATGGAGGGAGGTGGGGTAGAAGGGCTAGAAACATTTTTGTTGTTTATATGTTAAATAATTATTCATTGTACAAAGTGATTCTGTCCAAGAGGAATGCCTCAAAGCCCCCACAGCAGTGGAGGCAGCTGCCCCCCCATGGCCCAGTATCCATGATGGGGTGAGTGGAGGTGCCCCAGGGAGGAGGAGGATGTCGGGTCCCAGCAGGGCCCAGAGTCTAAGGACCCGAGCCAAGCCTGAGCCAGGGCAGCTTTGTAACTTACTGTGTAAACATATACATACCTTTCGCACACAGGAATGTAAGGTACACTTAGAGAATTGTGCAAGAAGCAGGCCCTTGTTCACTGATGTATTCTTTGTCCTCAAATGTTAACCAGTCTTATGGCAAGGATTTGGTTTTCCACATTGGGGTGATGCTTCATAGAGAGAAGTCTTGTCTGGGGAGGAGGAGGTGCCTTTATTCAAAGGGAAGAGGGAAGTGCACTCAAGTGGCGGATCCAACAACCTGACAGAGATGGCTTTGCCTTGCTTAGCTGGGAGATTTGGGGAGATTTTCCTGGTGTTAAATCTCTGAATTATATTTGAATCTTCTTTTTTTGTAAACCTGGTTTAGAAACACATTGAATGTGGCAAAGAAATATTTGCAGTGGGCCACCTACCTTAGTTTATTTTTCAGCAAAGGATTCTAGTGGCACGATCTCTCCCTGGGCTGGGAGGCCCCCAGTCTTTTGCCTGAGCCACGCTTGGCCTTGAAGTCATGTTTTCTGTACCCAGAAAAATGGTAGTCTGCTCCTCACGTTCCATTGTATAACTGTGACACTTGTAGTGATTTTCAGAAGACATTAACATGCTTTGACCTTCCGATGTTTGTATATGTTATGATTTATTAATTTCTTTACTATGACTTCTTTTTCATTATCGAGATTCTTGCTTAATGAACAAAATATATTATGGTATTATTAAAGGCATTTATAATGGAAGAATAATTTTGCCACTCCAACTTTCCTTTTTCTTTTGTATTTTAATTCAATCAGCAGACACCTGATGGGTATCAATTCCTCTTGTTAGCAGGGCCCACCAGAGGCGTGTTCTTGTCTTTCCTTCTTTCTTTCTTTTTTGTTGTACTGGCTTATTCCTATGGTCAGTTCTCAGTCCTCCTCTTACCTGGCTTGGCAGTGGTGAGACTCTGAAACTCTCAGTCCTCCTTCCCTCCCCATTTCGTCGCCTGGCTTTCCTTTCTTGCTGCTCACCAGCCACTCATGCACAGTCTCCCTGGCCAGTTCTCCCCCATGTCCCTGGCTTCCTAATGCTGGAGCTCCCCAGGGCCAGCGCGTGACCTCTCATCTCCAGTTACACCCACAAACTTGGCAACCTCGTCTAGTCTCATGGCATTAAATACCAGTTATGTGCTAATGACTCCCAGGTCTCTCCCTGGACTCTGGACGGGTGTATCTACTGCCTGTTTGATGCCTGTGCTTGAGAGGTCTGTCAGGTATCTCGAACTGAACGAGTCCAGACGAGAGCTCTGGACTTTCTCTGCAAAGCTGCCCCTCCTGCCATCTTCCCCGTCTCCTGAAGAGCAGCTCCATCCTTCTGGTTGCTCAGGTTGACAACCATGGAGTCATGTTAGACTCTTTGTTCTCTCTCACACTCAGCATCCAGTCCATCAGGAAATCCTGTGGCTCGGTCTAAAAAATATATTTGGAATCTGACCACTTCTCATCAACTCTGCCTCCAGGCCCATGCTGCCATCATCTCTCACCTGGATTATTTATAACAGCCGCTGTTCTGGGCTCCCTCCTTCTGCCTTTGCTCCTCTATATCCAGTCTCAACAAAGCAGCTAAAGGGAGCCTATTAAAACTCAAGTCAGACCATGTCACTTTTCTGCTTAAAACCCTCTGGGGGCTCCCATGTCACCCAAAACAAAAACCCAGCTGCTTATAATGGCCTATATTAGGCCACAGGTGATCTGTACCTCCTTATCTCTCTGACTGGACCTCTCAGGACACCTGTCCCCAGCTCTAGGCAGTGTCCTTGAACAATCCAGCTGTGCTTCTGCCCCAGGGCCTTTGCCCCTGCTGCTCCCTCCAGCTGGAGCACTCTCCTCAGGGATGCCCATGGCTTGCTCCCTCACCTCTTGTATTCCTCAGCTCTCTTCTCAGTCTACTCTGACCTCTCAGTTGCTCAGCACATACTATCTACTTTTCCTCCTTTCTTTTTCTCTGTAGTACTTATCACTGTCTATGAAGCTATAAAATAATCCTTTAATTTATTTTATTTATTCTCTTCTTCCCAAAAGAATGTTAGCTTCATGAGGGCAGGGATTTTTGTCTGTTTCACTCACTAATATATCCCTAATGCCAGAACAGTGAGTGGCACATACTTGGTAATGGGCATTTATTAAAACTTATTGAATTAATGAGCAGTAACTTTTTAACCTACCTTTTTTTTTAATAATGTACCAATGTCTTCCTAGGTCTATATAAACATGGATAAGTAGATATAGATATTTTAGATTTATATGCAGTTGCATAGTATTATATCATATGGACATTCCACCATTTATGTACCATATTATTGGGTAATTTAGACTGTATATAATATTTCGTTATTATGATAAATATAGCAAACATTCCTAATAGTGAAAATAACTACTGTTACTTGAGTACTTATGTGCCTCTTCTAAAATTTTTTTTCCCTTATATTTGTCACTGCTAAGATGTTGGTGCGTGTGTGCTCTCAACTATGTCAATATTAGTGCATTTTACCTTTTATAGTTATTAAAAAAAAAACTCTGTCTTGTTTAATGCTTTTCATCTTGAATGCTACTCTATCTTATGTTAATATTGTCAATGCTGGGTTTTGTTTGTTTGTTTTTACCTAAAAGGCTTTGTTATTTTTAGCCTCTCTTATTAATTTGGTTTTAAGTGTGTCTTATGTCAACAGCATAATAGTTGGATTTTGATTTTGGGTGGAGTGGCTGTCTCTACGCAGTTAAAAAGCTGTTATTGGTTTAGGAGGGATTTGTTCATTTTAAATGCCTCTGGGATTTTTTATTTTGAAAGTAACAGATGTTGGTTGTAAAAAAAAAAAAATTACAGTCGAAGTATAGAACTTGAAATGTTCTCCCCGTTCCATCTCTGTAACCGTAATTCCAGTCCCCAGAAGTATATACTGCCAGAATCACTCGCATGTATATATAAACATATGGGCACAAGTGTAACAGGCACACGTAAAATTTCAATGAGATTATATTATACATATTGTTTACCTTCTTTTTATCACTTAGTAGAGCTCCTTTATTCTTTCTGTATGCTGCATTGTATTTCATCATGTTACTCATGTACCTTAGTATTTTAACCAATCCCTTATAGATAATCAGATGTTAATATTTTTAACGTATTTCAAATGATGATGAAATTACGTTCCTGCCAATATTTCTGCATTAGAGAATTGCAAGTAAGTCAGTGGAGCATGTGGAGGCCAACAACATGGGAATGGCTGTCCTACTTTTTTCACTTTCTCCCTCTTTTTGTTTTATAATTTGTGGTTAGAGTTCATACAGAAGAAGCACGAATGAGAATTCTGTGCAGGGAATAATCGCTTTTGAGAAAATTTAAAAGTTGATTTGAGTTTACACTTGTGAAAATTAATTCTTGGAGTTGGACTAAGAGTTCTGATGTGTAATTGGCTTTTGATTTTCAGATAGGGGCTTCTCTTTTTGCCGCAAATATGGGCAGTGGCCGCTTAATGAGCCTGGCTAGGAAAGGAGCTATGTCGGGGATTGCTGTTGGGGCCTTTGAGTGGAATGTAAGTAATACCTTTTGCAGCAGCTAACCTTCACCTTTATCATTGTCCAAATCAAATTCATAAACATAAAAACTTACTTTCAAGCTTGAGTAAATATTAAAGACTTCTTGAGAAGTCATGCAAGAAAGGAACTAACTTTTTGATCTCTCAGAAAGATTGTGCTAGTTTTCATCCTTAGTAAATTAACGAAGAGATAGAGAATGTTTACGTTTCAAGGACCATAGGAATACAGTGATCAAAGAACTGTTAGGAGGCTAGTCAGGTAGGGAAAAGATCATATTAATATATATATATTTATATGCATTTCTGTGTATGTGTATGTGTGAATATGTAGACATACAGATATATATATATATGTATGTGTGTATATGTGTGTATATATTTGTGTATATATATTTGCAATATATATTGAGATGGGGCTCAACTGAGCTTTTTGAGATATTCAACTAGTTACTACAAAACTCCTAATTGGTCTTCTAGGAATACTAGGTCTCAACTATAAAACTTATAAAATGGATTATTTATGTAATCTGTGGAGTATATTTGTTATAGGACATAAAATTTGTTCACCTAAATTATAAGTGTATTTATAGGTCTTGGGTTAGTTAACCTATCTCTATATAAATCATCTGGCTTATTTTTGGGTAAATCAGGAAGCTCCCTACTTTCTGAGTCTCATTTTTCTACATGTAGACTACAAAAATAAAGAATACTTCTAGCAGAGTCACTTCCAAATCTAAGAAGCAGCCCTGGTCTATACCATCATTTACCTCTCAGAATTTACTAGCATCTCCTTCCTGTATTCAACTTACCTACCCCTTTGTTGTAAAGAAAGCCAGAGCCAAGTTTATTACTTAATTTCATTAACTTGTGTGAAATTTTGGTGTAGTTTCTCTCCCATTTCTCTGAATGGTTTCTAATTTTTCTCTTTTTTTCGCTGTCTTTTATATTTAATTATAAGAGACCTTCACTCCTACCCGGAAGTAGGCAAACAATAAGTTAAAAACAAATACCTTAAAAATTGGCTCAGTTAATCCCCCAAAATTAAGAATACACCTTTTTATTAGCAAAGATCAAGTGCCTCTAAGTTAGGTTGTACTGGAGGGTGTCTGCTTGGGCTGTTATTTGTAAGGTCCCCAGGAGTGATACATTTGTTCAGCTCAAAACAGATAGTAACTGAGCTTGCATCTCATTTAAGAGCTTGGGCTAGATGGGACCCTGATGTATTTGTTGTTCTTCTTGATTTCAGGCTCCACTTTTTCTCTGTGTTCTTGGTTGGATATTTTCTCCTATTTACATTAAAGCTGGGGTGAGTGTCCATTATCAGTTACTCTATTCTTTACAGTGTTTTTTCTTACAAATATTGCATATGTACATAAAAACATCCTGGAGGACAAGTTGAACTTCTCAGTCTTTTGATCTTTGTACTGACTTCCCTAAATACTGTGAAATGCCTGAAATAGTGTTATTGTGCCTTGGGTAAACAGACACCAGTAACTGCCTACGGTTTCACGCTTCACCTTGCTCAAGAGTTCACCTCTTAAGGCTTTTATAGAAAACATTTTAAAATGTTATTTAAAAATAAGAACTAAATAAATGAAGACAACAACTATGTTAATGATTGGAAGACAATATCCTAAAAATGTTAGTTCTCTCAATATTGGTCTGTGCATGAAATGCAATTCCAAACAAAATCCAAAGAAGATTTTTTGAGAAACTTGACAAGCTGATTCTAAAATGTATGTGGGAGATAAGGGGACAAAGATGTATCAGTGCCCAGCTGAGAGAGGAGAACAAAGACAAGACAGACCAGGATGCATGTCCATGGGCGTGTATGGAGTGACGTCATCAACATGACAGAATAAGAATTTTCTCCTGTCTTCCACCCAAATAACGCCAATTTAGACAATCACCTACAGACAGGAGGACCTTTGTGGAAGTCCAGGAGTCCAGTGGAGAAATTCTAGCAAACTGTTAGAGCAAAAAAAAATATCCAAGATTGGATGCATTGAAGAGGGTAAAAGGAACAGTTTCACTTTACCTGAATCACTCCTCCCCCAAGGTGGCAAGAGAGACCTTCTCAGCCTGAGATTCTCCCATGGGGCAAAGTGAGAGCAAGTGAGTAGGCACCCAGTTCCTCCAACTGTGAAGGGTGCTGCCAAAAAGACCTACGTCTTTCTCACATCCAGAATACTGAGGTGTGCTGCATGACTGGGAGACAGGAGGTGGCTGACAGAACAGCAGCCAGGGCTCTTAGGTGGCATCAAAGGAATATGGGTCTAACTGCTTCACAGACTATTAGGAAGCCTGTCAGTGAGCCACTGGGGCCTCCTCACCTGCAGATCCCCCCAACTGGCCCACGGGCACCCCAGCATTCCACACACCTCAGCCACATACACCCCCAACCTGTGGCCAGCTCCCTTGGAGCACTGCTGATGGTGGCAAGAGTGAGCCTTTGCAGAAAGCTAGTGAGCATGCACAGAAAGTCAGTCTGACTCTGTGGGATTGAGAGAAAACACACAAACTTGAGCAGTCAGCACTGCCCTAGGGGAAGCAAGTAAACAGGAAGTGGTCAGCACTCGACCTGGCTTTGCAGGATTGAGAAAAGACATAAAATCTTAAGAATTCCCCCCCAAGAGAGAACAAGAAGTGTGGAGCAGGTGTACCCATAGAAAAGCTTCAGAATCACTAGCAGTCCTGACAGAAGATATTTCTCTCCAAAAGCCAGTCAATTAAGACTAGAGGAGGTGATTGCTTCCTTAAGTGCAAAGACAGCAATGCAGGATTCCAAGAGGCATGAAAAGTCAAGGAAACCTGACACTACCAAAGGAACACAATAGTTTTTCAGTAACTGATCCCAAAGAACTGGAGATCTGAGATTTGCCTGAAAATAATTCACAGTAGTTGTTTGAAAGAAGCTCAGTGAGCTACAAGAAACACAGAAAGACAATTCAGCAAAATAAGGAAAACAATACAAGAAGAAAATGGGATGTTTAATAGCGAGCTAGAAATCATCAAAATAACCAAACAGAAATTCTGGAGCTGGAGAATACAATGAATGAAATGAAAAAAATGCAAGAGAGAACATCAGCAACAGACTGGATCAAGCAGAAGAAAAAATCTGTGAAGTAAAAGACAGGTCATTTGAAATTATCCAGTCGGGAGAACCAAGGAAAAAGAGGGAGAGCGTGAAGAAAGCCTACACATTATTGGAATCCCAAAAGGAGAAGAGAGGGAGAACAGGGCAGAAAGCTTGTTTAAAGAAATAATGGCTGAGAACTTCCCAAATCTAGAGAGAGATTTGGATATCCAAGATCATGAAGCTCATAGGTCCCCCCCAAATTTCAACCCAAAACTGTCTTCACCAAGACACATTGTAATAAAACTATCAGGAATCAAAGACAAAGGAAAGTTTTAAAAGCAGCAAGAGAAAAAAATTCCTCTCATACAAAGGACAAAGGTTAACAGTGGGTTTCTCAGCAGAAGCCTTGCAGGCCAGGGGAGAGTAGAATAATGTATTCAAAGTGGTGAAAGGAAAAAACAGCCAACCAGGAATACTTTGCATGGCAAAGTTGTCCTTCAGAAGTGAAGGAGAGATAAAGCCTTTCCCAAACAAACAAAAGCTGAAGGAGTTCATCACCCTTGAGCTGCCTACAAGAAATGCTGAAAGGAGTTCTTCAAGTTGAAAGGAAAAGATACTAATTAGTAACAAGAAAACATAAAAATATGCAACACACTAGTAAAGTTAAGTATATAGTCAAATTCAGAATACTCGGATACTGTAATATGGTGGTATGTCAATAACTCTAGTTTAAAGGTTAAAGGACAAAAGTATTAAAAACAATAGCTACAATTATTTGCTAATGGCTACGTAGTATAGAAAGAGGTAAATTGTGACATCAGAAATGTAAAATGTCAGTAGAGAAGTAAAAGGGTAGAGTTTTTGTATGCAATTGAAGTTATCAGCCTAAAATAGACTATTATATCTATAAGGTATTTTATGTAAGCCTCATGGTAATCACAAAGCAAAAACCTACAGTAGATACACAAACAGGAGGGAATCAAAGCACAGCACTATGGAAAAGTCATCAATTCACAAAGGAGAAGACAGCAAGAGAAGAAGAAAATAACAAGGGAACTACAAAACAGCGGGGGGGAAAAACTGGTAAGATAGCATTGGTAAGTCCTTACCTATCAGTAGTTACTTTAAATGTAAATGAATTAAATTCTTCAATCAAAACGTAGAGTGGGTGAATGGATTTAAAAAATAGCATGGTGACTGTAGTTAACAATACTCTTATATACCTGAAAGTTGCTAAGAGAGTAGATCTTAAATGTTCTTATCACAAAAAAATGGTAATTATCCAAGATGATGGAGATGTTAAATAACCTTACTGTAGTAATCATTTCACAGTATATATATATATATATATATCAAATCACATTGTACAAGTTAAACCTACATGGTGTTATATGTTGTTATATCTCTGTAATTCTGGAAAAAGAATTATGTATGTAGAAGAGCAAAACCGTAAGAATAGCAGGGACACTCCTATCAAAGAAAAATAAGGACTTGCCCTACCAAATATCAAGACTTAGTATAAAGCTGTAGTAATTAAGACAGTATGGTGTTGATACAAGGATAAACACATTGACAAGTGGAAGGATGAAAAAGCCCAGAACCAGTCATATATATGGACACTTGATTTATGACATTGATGGCATTGCAGATCACTGAGGAGAGTCGATTATTATATGAACAAAATAAAATTGGATCCTTATTCTACACAAAAATAATTTTAGATTGGTTAAAAGCTTAAATAAGAAAGGCAAAAAATTTTAAACTTGTATGAGAAAGTATAAAATATCTTTATGCCCTTGAGATACAGAAGGATTTTTAAAATAAGATAGAAAAAGCCCAAATCTCTGACTGACCACCAGAGTACACATTCATGTGTGAGATCCCAGGGAGCCTAGCCAAAAAAAGGCAGAAACCAGAGGGAGATTTGTCCTGCAGACAGAGCTGCACCTGGTGAGGTGTGTGCTTTTGCTGTGCCTATGACTGAATACATTCCCCAACCCACACAGTGTAGGCAGTGGAAAGCAGAAGTCTCACTGATTGAGGTATCATAGGATAGAAGTAAGGGCTGGAAAAGCTGTTGGAAATTTAGGTGGGGAGCTCCGAAGACGAGGGAACCAAAGAGAGAGTTAACTCCCAAATCTGAGTGTAAATTCTGCCCAGATCCTTGAATGACTTCGACTATTCAAGTGCATGGAAAACCTCCAGAGGACCAGGCTAAATTAGCAACAGCTAGAAGCTGGAAAAAAAAAACAAGCAGAGGGCCAGCCCAGTGGTGCAGTGGTTGGGTTCACATGTTCTGCTTCGGCGGCCAGGGGTTCGCTGGTTCAGATCACTGGTGTGGACCTACACACCGCTTGTGAAGTCATGCTGTGGTAGGCATCCCACATATAGAGTAGAGGAAGGTGGGCACAGATGTTAGCTCAGGGCCAGTCTTCCTCAGCAAAAAGAGGAGGATTGGTGGTAGATGTTAGCTCAGGGCTAATCTTCCTCAAAAAAAAAAAAAAAGAGGTCAGCTGCTGCACGCTGCTGGGTGGGAGTGGAGGTAGGGTGGCATGCAAGATGTTGCAGTTTGAATCCAGGCAAGTTAATTGCCTACTAAAACAAGAAACAGCAGTCCTCAGAAGAACAAAACAGACTCTAGAGTGCTACATAGTATTATCTATGATGGCCAGTCTTCAACCAAGAAGTATTAGACATCCCAAGAAATGGGAAAATAAACGTGACCCACACTCAGGGAGCAAAAAGCAATAAATAGAGACTGACTCTGAGCAGACCCAGATATTGATTTAACAAGGACTTCACAGTTGTTATTATAGATATATTCACAAAAGGAAAGGAAAATGTGATATTAATGAATGAATAAATAGGTCCTCTCAACAGAGAAACTGAAACTATAGAAAAGAACCAAATGGAAATTCTAGAGTTGAAAAGCACAGTAGCCGAAATGAAGAATTCACGAGAGGCTGAACAGCACAATTAAGATGGCAAAAGAGAGCAGCAGTGAACTTGAAGATAATAAGAATTAGCTAGGATAAGAACAGAGGGGAAAAAATTGAAGAAAAGGAAACAAAACCTCAAAGATCTGTGATACAATATCAAGCAGTCCAATATACATGTAATTGGAGTTCCAGAAAGAGGCAGAAAAAAATTTTTGAAGAAGTAATAACTGAAAATCTCCTAAGTTTCGTGGAAAATATTAATTTACAGATCCAAAAAAAGCTTAACAGACACAGAATAGAATAAACACAGAGAAAACTACACCTGTTTATGTCATAGTCAAACTGCTAAAAGCAAAGATAAAGAAGAAATTTTTGAAGTGGTAAAAGAAAACTCATTACAGGCAGGAGAACAATGATACAGTTAATGGATGACTTCTCATCTGATACAACGGAGGCCAGAAAACACTAGAATGGCATGTTCAAATGCTGAAAGAAAGAAAGAACTGTTAACCAAGAATTCCATATCTAGCAAAAGTATCTTCAAAAATGGTGAAATATATACAAAAATAAATCATTATGTTGTACACTTGAAACTAATATACAGTCATGCATTGCTTAATGATGGGGATACATTCTGAGAAATGTGTTGTTAGGCAATTTCATCACAAAGAGTACTTACACAAACCTACGTGGTATAGCCTACTGCACACCTAGGCTATATGGTCCTAATCTGATAGGACTGCCATCATATATGTGGTCTGTTGCTGAAGGAAACATCATGTGGCACATGACTGTAATCTTATATGTCAGTTATACCTCAAAAAAAAAAAAACTGCCAAAAAAAATGAAGGTGATTGGGTATGTAAAGATTTCTTAGCTAGGATGCAAAAAGCACAAGCCATAAAGCAGGAAATTGATATATTGGACTTCAAAATAGAACTTAAAACTTTCACTCTTTGAAAGATATTTTTAAGAAAATTAAAAGTCAAGCTAGAGAGGAAGATCCAAGATGGCGCCGTGAGTAGTCCTCTTTGTCTCTCCCCCTTCGAGTCTACAATTATTTGGACACTTATCGCTTGACTAAGGATATCCAGACAGCATCTCAGGACGTCTGAGATACCCACGCGACTATACATCAGAAGGCGGACGGACTTTCCTCCGGGAGGATGTGGAAATAGGTGAAAACTCTCCGACCCCGACGAGCAGCCTAGTACCCGCAAGCGGCTTTCTTCCAACAGACGCCCCCAGAGGATTTACACACATCTAGGGCAGGAGCGAGCACACAACAGAGGAGGGACAGTGGAAACAGGTGACCAGAACCCTACCTAAACCCCCCGCAATTACTCCTAAACGCAGAGGTAAACTCTGGAGTTGCACACCTGAGCCCGCAGGGAGTGTCTCTCCCCGCCATTGGCGGGGAGACCCCGCCTGGTGTTCGCGGCGCCCGGAGGGTCCCAGAGAGAGTCGCTGAGGGTACGGAGGTCTCCCAGCTGCCGTTGCCCGCCCCGTGGGAGTAGGGATTGCCGGAGATCTCGGAGAGGACCGGGGCTGGGGGAACTTTCAAAGGCCGGC
>NC_060281.1:92545921-92560862 GCF_021613505.1 Equus quagga | reverse complement strand
CTCCATAATATACAAAGAACTCACACTGCTTAACAACAAAAAAACAAACAACCCGATCAAAAAATGGGCAGAGGACATGAACAGACATTTCTCAAAAGAAGATATGAATATGGCCAATAGACACATGAAAAGATGTTCATCATCGCTAATCATCAGGGAAATGCAAATCAAAACTACACTAAGATAGCACCTTACCCCCGTTAGATTGGCAAAAACATCCAAAACCAAGAACGACAAATGTTGGAGAGGTTGTGGAGAAAGAGGAACCCTCATACACTGTTGGTGGGAATGCAAACTGGTACAGCCACTATGGAAAACAGTATGGAGATTTCTCAAAAAGTTAAAAATAGAAATACCCTATGACCCAGCCATCCCATTACTGGGTATCTATCCTAAGAACCTGATATCAGAAATCTCAAGAGTCCGTTGCACCCCTATGTTCATCGCAGCATTATTTACAATAGCCAAGACGTGGAACCAGCCTACATGCCCAGAAACTGATGATTGGATAAAGAAGATGTGGTATATATACACAATGGAATACTACTCAGCCATAAAAAAAGACAAAATTGGCCCATTCACAACAACGTGGATGGACCTCGAGGGTATTATGTTAAGCGAAATAAGCCAGTCAGAGAAAGATGAACTCTATATGACTCCACTCATAGGTGGAAATTAGTATATTGATAAGGAGATCTGATCGGTGGTTACCAGGGAAAAGGGGGGATGGGGGGAGGGCACAGAGGGGGAAGTGGTGTACCCACAACATGACTAACAAAAATGTACAACTGAAATCTCACAAGGTTGTAATCTATCATAACATTAATAAAAAGAAAAAAAAAAGTCAAGCTAGAGACTGAGAAAATATTTACAGAACATGTTTACAATAAAGGGCTTATGTCCACAATTTATATATTTTTTTAAAACTTTTACAACTCAGTAACAACGTTTGTCAGATGTTTCACCAAAGAAAGTATACCAGTTGCAAATAATCACATGAAAAGATGTTCCCTGTCATTGATCATTAGGAAAATGCTACTTAAAGTATTGCTACACACTCACCAGATTGGCTCAGATAAGAAGAATGACGCCAGCAAGAATTGGAGAATTGAGGAGCAAATGGGAAATGGTACAGCCGTGTTGGAAAACAGTTTGGCCGTTTCTTAACAAAATTAAACCTTATGAACCAGCCGTTCTGTTCGCAGGTTTAGATCTTTACCTAACCCAGAGAAATGAAAATATATGTCCACACACACATTTGTACATGAAGGTTCATAGTAGCTTTATTCATAACAGACAAACCTAGAAATAGTGTAAACTACAATAGGAGAATGGACAAACAACATGTGATATGGTGCACTGCTCAGCGCTACAGAGGAATCATGCAACAACGTGGATGAGTCTCAGAAACATCATGGCAAGAGAAAGAAGCTAGACGTGAAGAAGTACATAGCGAATGATTCCATTTCCTTGAAATTCTAGAAAAGGCAAATCTGTGGTGACAGCTGATACTGGTTATCGGGGACCAAGGGTAGGGTGAAGGCGTTGACTGCAAGCCCCAGGGGGTTTTGTAGGAGTGTTGGAAATGCTTTATATCTTGAGTGTGGTACTGATTACACAACTGTATACGTTTTCCCAAACTCATCAAACCTCACACTTAAAATGAGAGAATTTTACTGTGTGTAAGTTATACCTCATAAAACTGTTAAAAATTTTAAACATTTGTAGAGAGGGCATTAAAAAGGTGAAAGGCTTATTTGCCATGCAGTGGAACACATCTAATTGTGAAACCGTAATCCCAGGGAAATTACCTGAGATTGTGAACATATTTTGAAAGAAGGTCTTTAAATAAGTAATTAAGTTAAAATGAGGTCCTTAGGATTGGCCCAGAATGACCTTATAAGAAGAGGAAATTGCACACAGTCATGTATGGAGCGAAGACAATGTGAAGACACGGGGAGAAGACAGCCATCAACAAGCCGAGGAGAGAGGCCTGCAACAGCTCTTTCCCTCGCGGCCTGCAGAAGGAGCCAACCCTGCTGACGCCTTCACTTCCAGCCTCCAGCACTGAGAGACAGTACCGAGCCAGCCAGTCAGTCTGTTGTACTTTGGGACGGCAGCCCTAGAAAACTAATGCAGGTAGGAAGTGTAAAACAGCTTCGAACCTGACTGAGAAAGTGAACCATATTTGGCAGTATATGATTACGAACCAAATGAAAGGTGGAAGTAGTAAAAAGCCGTAGGTGCTTAAGAGAGGGCATTTGGTCCCAGTGAAGCCCCAGGTAAGTCTTGATAAAGCAGATGGAATTGGAGTTAAACCCTAAAATAGATGTGTGTGAGGTGGGTGGACAAGAGCACATGAGGATATTCAGGACGGAAGGTGAGACAATATTCCTTTAATGATTATTTATTCACCTACCATGAGCCAGGCACTGTGCTCGGGTCTTGGAATCTAATGACCCAACAGACGGCACTCCCTGCCACTGGGGTGCACACGGCCTGAGATGAGGGAAGTAGAAATGAGCAGGATTGTTGGGGGCACCAGCATGCACTTGAGCAATGTTGGCACAGAGGACCAGGTGGGAGAGCTGTTGAGTTGAGTTCTGTCTCCCTTCAGCACTTGTTATATTTGTAATATGTAATAAAGCACCTGATTTTGCTTTATGATTATTTCATAAAAATGATTGTCATCATTAGACATTTGAATTAGCTGGATTTCCTCCTGCATTTCGAAGATTGCACAGGCAGCTGGATTCCAGGCTCCTTGAAGACAGCGGTATTGCCTCTCCTTTCTTGTTTCTCTCATCTTAACAGATGCTATGTAACACAAAGCCAGAGTCAGTGACCCTGTACCTTGTATTCCTGGGCCCCTCCCACTATCAGCCACGTCTCTGGGACAACTAGCACTTTGTGAGCAAGGTGATCCTTGTGGATGTGCCTTTTCTGGCACTCTGTCCGATGGTGACTTCTCTTGTTGCTTGTACAGGTGGTAACAATGCCAGAATATCTGAGGAAGAGGTTTGGTGGCTACCGGATCCAGTTCCTGCTTGCTATTCTGTCCTTATTCCTCTATATCTTTGGTGATATCTTGGTGAGTTGTGTAAAAGCTGGCCCAAGAAAGAAACCCCCCAAAAAATCATATCAAGAGGCAGGACTGTGCTAGATTTGTCCCAGCAGTTCACTCTGGAGCCCCTCAGTTGGCTCCTGCTGTCTAAGCTAGAGTAGAGAAAAAATAATAATACTTTGCAAAAAATGAAAGGCAGAGGCTTCCTCTTTGTCTCCCAAGCCTAGGTTACAGGTCTCTCCTCTGGATTCTCAGAGAACCTTCGTCTTACCTGTGTCATGTCATTTGGTGATGTCACTCGGCTGCTTAAAATAATCCAGGTGTTTCCACTCCCTTTTCAAGACAGCCTGAACCCTGTGTTGTGAGCTGTGAGAACTGTGCCGTTCTAGCCCTGCTTCTCTGGCCTTGTCTCCTGCCCTGTCCTCACCATGCTGTAGCCACACTGGCTGCCTTAGTGTTTCTCAAATCCAGCAAGCTTATTCCCACTTCAAGCCCTTGACACTTGCTTTATACTGTATCTGGAATGTTCTTCCCCCACATTTTTCAAATGTCGCCTCCTTGGAGAGGCCTTGCACAGGTGTGCCCAATCTTTACTCCATTACTCTGTTTTTATTTTCTTTGTAATTTTTGTTACCATGTCACAGAAATTTGTTTCCTTGCTTGTTATCTGTCTTCTCTACTTGGATGCAAGCTTTTTGAGGCCCAGGGCCTTGCCTGGCTTGTTCACTGCATTGTCTCCTGTTCTGAGAACATGTTAAGCACATAAGGCATTTGATAAATGTTTTTCTGAATGACTGAAGGAGTGTCACTTATCGCACTGCATGGAAACTGCATGTTTGTTGGTCTGTCTCCTTCATTAAATGTAAGCTACTTGGAGGCAGTGTCTGAGTTTGGTAACCCTTGTGTCTTCTGAACCCTGCCAAATATCTACTACATGGTTGGGACTCTGTAAACATTTGGTGAACAAATGAGCAAATGAATGTTGGGAGAATCTCTCCCTATTGTATCCCTGGCTTTGGAGACCAGAATAACAAACCAAGAGGTTAGCCAGTTCAAGGATATGCAAATGCTTCAAAATCAGCATCAGATAAGCCAGAGTCACCAAATCCATCCCACAGGCCCATCCGCGTAGTGGTCAGCTTTGTACGGTCTTTGAGCTAAGAATGATTTCTGTAGTTTTAAAGGGTTATAAAGAATAGAGACAGGATGTGGCCTGCAAACCCTACAGTATTTACCATCTGCCCTTTACAGAAGAAGTTTGCCAACCCCTGATAAGCTGTCCCCTTTGCCTTTTCCCAGTGGTAGCACTACAGGAACATCTCCTGCTCTGAGCACACTCCTGGCTCTGAGGCTCCAGGGAGGAAGAGGCTAAGTTGTATTAACTGGATTAATTGGGTTAACCCAAGCCCTAAGGGTGCTCACCTTGGCTGAATTCATGGGGCGCAAGCCTTGTTGTCCACCAGAACTTGGGTAGACCACCCTGTGTCCACTAGTGGTGGAGTGGATGTGCTAACCAGAGACCACTTGTTGCAGATCGTTTCCAAGGTCAGTGTCTTTATGGGATTGCTGTCAACTGAGCTGGAAATGAAAGTACAGCCCGCTGCCATTGTGCTCATTTCAGGTGGAGATATGCACTGGTGCCATGTTCATGAAGCTGATTTGGGGGTTTGATGTTTACCTGGTCACCACAGTCTTGCTGACAATTACTAGCATTTATACCATCACAGGTGAGGCTACTCTAACCACAGAGGTATTTATATTAACACAAAAGCTCTGCTTCTTCTAGCGGAGTCCTGGTAGACGTTGTGGCAGGGGTCTCCAGCTTTTGCCTTTTCCCTAAGTCTGTAGATCATATTTCTGAGGCCAGAGGGGGCTGGATAGTGAAAATAATCAAGGCAGGGGTGCCTAAGTGGCATCCTACCCCTAGAAATCAGATCTGGCTGGTGGGGGCTTTCCAAGGGGATTGGCAGGGATGCAGTGATCGTGTTGGGGTGGGGCAGAGCCTGACACTGCAGGCCATGAGGTAAAACTGTAGAAACACAGAAAGAGAATGAGGAGGAGGCAGCCGCTTCAGGCCACCTGATCAGGCCATCAGATGAGATCTTTTATGTAGGCAGTTCTGTCCTAGACAGCGTCTGCCAAGATTTTGAGAGTGGGGGCTCTCATCACTTGTTTTTTCCAGGCACATTGCAGATTTTGGGTGCTGGTGAGTGTCCCTAGCAGTTGACCACAGTCTGAGTGGGGAGAATGCACTCAATCAGTGGTTCTCAGTGTGTGTGGATAGGGGAGCGGGCTTGGGCTTTGCTCCCCTTGGGCCACAAGGTAATGTCTGGAGACATCTTTGGTAGCCAAATTCGGGGATGCTAGTGGCATCTAGCAGGTAGGGGCCGGGGATGCCACTAACTGTTGCTTCCAAACTGAGATTTTGTGATTAAAAATGTACTTTTTTGCTTAGGAAAACTACCAGATTTTCATTCATCCAAAAATGAGAAGTAAAGGGAAACAAAGAAGGGCAAGATAAGAATCCAACAAAAGATCATAAAGGATATTAAAGAGAGAAAACAGGATGTACCAAGACTAAGCATGAGTAGTTGTAAGACCCACTGAATAAAAAGGCACAAGACGTGTGACTGTGGAGATCTGAGAGGAAACAAGTACACAGAATAGGGATGCAGAAGTAACTTTGAGCAGAGAGAGTCAGTGTGGCTTTTGTTTCTCTTTCTCTTGCCTATTCAGGTGGTTTTGCAGCTGTAGTTTACACTGATACCTTACACGCTGTCATTATAGTCCTGGGATCAGTCTTGTTAATGGGCTTTGGTAAGTAAATCTTGAGAGGACCGGGCTCCGTGGGTAGAATCTGAATCTGAGAGCTGCCTGGGGCCATGTCAGCACCTTCATCTCGCAGAAGGGACTGAGATCCTCAGAACCCAAGAGCATTGTCTAAAGTCATGCTGAAAGTGGGGGAGGAAACTTCTCCTCACTGCGGAAGAAGGAGGCATCAGGGCAGAGGAGGGGCAATGACACACTTTGTGCTTTGGAACAGCGGTCATGGGTGGCCGGCCACATTCATCCCCAGCTCTGTGCCTCTGTCCATGCTCTTCCTCTCCAGTTAGAAGCCCCTCTCCTTTTTGTCCACGCAATCCACCTGTCAAGGTGAGTGGAAGATCCACTCGTAAATGTGTGATTCTGTGACTATTCCATCTACATGTCTTTCTTCTCTGGACTCTCACGTCTACCACTCAACTCAACAGTTTTTTGATCCATACCTTCATTATTCATTGACTGTATCACATAAATAAACTATACTCCCCAGGTCTAAAACTTCTTAAGAACCAGAACTGCTGTGTCCCTCACAAAATATGCAGTCTGAGGCACATGGCAGGTGCTTATTAAGTAATAGAAATGAAGATAATAGCTGATATTAATTATCAGGTACCGTGTAGGCATTCGTCTATATTGCCTCATTTAATCACCACAATCGCCATGAGGCATAGCTACTATTATCATCCCCATTTTACAGATGAGGAAACTGAGTTTCAGTTGAGCAACTTGCACTAAAGATACACCAAGGGCAGAACTCAGAACTGGGTTTCTATCACCAAAGCCAAATATGTGAACTAACATATTCCAGTACCTGGAATGGCAAGTACACTTACCTTAAAGTGGAAGTTTCCTTCCACTAGCTAGAAGTGCCTTAGTGAGCTTGATGTTACCTGCTGCTCCATGAATCACGGATTGGTCTTGCAGAAACCTGGAAGGAAAGGCTCTTGGCTCAGGTATTGAAAAATTATTGAAATTATATGTGCGTACAATTGAAGGATTATGGTTCCGTAGAGCATGTTTTCAAGCCCCATGGAATGAGAACAGAGAGAATCAAACAGAGTCGCACAATCCTCAGTCTTACCATTCAGTAAGCATTAGTGCTCCATGAAGTATACTCAGTGAGGTGTTGCTAGAACACCAAATACATTTCAGGCAAAATCCAAGGAATTTTTAAATGAGCTAGGAAGCAATAACTAACTTGAGTGACAAAACTATAAACTATAAAACACACAAAGCCATGTTTAGTTGTGTGCTAGTGTTAGACATCAGCATTTTTAAAACCTGCCAAGTCCACCCCAATAGTTGAGAGTGACATCCAAATAAACTTTAGGAGCAGGTGGAATAATCCATTTAATGTTAGCAATTATATCTCTAAATTATGTATTCTTTACTGTTATAGACTGAATGTGTCCCCCCAAATTAATATGTTGAAATCTTTACCCCCCAAATTAATATGTTGATAATATTAGGAGATGGGGCCTTTGGGAGGTGATTAGGTCCTGAAGGTAGAGCCCTCATGAATGGCATTAATACCATTATAAAAGAGACTCCAGAGAGCTCCCTTGCCCCTTCTACCATGTGAGGACACAGTGAGAAGATGGCCATCCCTGAACCAGAAAGTGGGCCCTCACCAGACACCCAATTAGCCAGCACCTTAATCTTGGACTTCTAGCCTCCAGAACTGGGAAGTAAATTTTTTTTTATAAGTCACCCAATCTATACTATTTTGTTATAGCAGCCCAAACAGACTAAGACATTTTCTGAGAAATTTAATAGGATTTTTTTAATTGGGGTGTTCATGTCAGTTTTTTGATAAGTGAACTATCATAAAGTAAAGGACTAATTATTTTCTTTTAAAAATATACAAGAACTTGCATATCCAAGTGAGTTATTCACACTAGTCACTGTGGGAACCCATGCATATGTAGGTTTTTTTTAATTGTTTTAAATTTTATTTTATTTTTTGCTGAGGAAGATTCACCCTGAGACAACATCTGTGGCCAGTCCTCCTCTCTTTTTGCTTAGGGAAGGTTAGCCCTGAGCTAACATCTGTGCCAATCTTACTCTATTTTTTTGTGTGTGGGACACCACTACAGCATGGCTATTGAGTGGAATAAGTCTGCACCCGGGATTTGAACCCGCAAACCCGGGCAGCTGAAGCAGAGTACATGGAACTTTAACTGCTCGACCATGTGGCTGGTCCCTTACTTTTTTATTTTTAACTTTTGGGTAATAACATACCCAGGTAAACAAAACAGAAAGGTACACAGTGAAATACTTGTCTCCCTCAGTTTCTCAGTTCAGTTCTCCAGAGACAGCCAGTATTCTAAGTTTTGTATATATCCTTCCAGAGGTATTCTTCGTCTATGCAAACACTTTTTTTATCAGTGAGATATATATTTTAATAGAAGCAAAACAGAATTTTGCAGCCTGTTTTTCCACCACTGGCTCTATATCATAGGCAAATTTCTATGTCAACAAATAGAGATCTACTGCAGTTTTTTGTTTTTGTATTTGTAATAAACTTTTTATTGAAAAGTACACGTCAAAGTGTATAGCTAGGTGGAATATCACAAAGTGAACACTCTGGTAACCAGCACTCAGGTCAATAAATTATGTTTTTGTTTCCTTCCTTTCTAAACTTTATACCTTTTATTTCTTTTTCTTGTCTTATTACATTTCCAGGACCATTAGTACAGTGTTGACCAGAAGTAGAGACATCAGGCATCCTTGTCTTGTTCTCAGTTTAGAGATAAGCTTTGACTATTTTACCATTAAATAAAATATTAGCTGTCAGTTTTTTATATATGCTCTTTGTCAGACCAATGAGGTTCCCTTCTATTCCTTAGTTTACAGAGATTGTTTATTATGAATGGGTTTTTAATTGTATCAACTGTGTTTTCCACATCCACTGAGATGATTATTTTTCTCCTCTGTTCTATTAACATGGTGAATTACAGTGACTTGGTTTTGAATGTAAACTCAACCTTGCATTCCTGGAATAAACCCACCTTTGTCAAGGGATACCCCAAATTCCTCTCCAAAGTGGCTATATTAACTAACGTTGTCAGTAATTTATGAGGATATGTTTCCTGACCTCCCAGCCAACACTTGGTGTTTTAAAACTTTAAAAATTTTCCCAATAGGTGAAGAAAAAAAGGCATCTCATTTTTTTTTAAAGATTGGCAGCTGACCTAACAATCATCTTCTTTTTTTTCCCCCTGCTTTTTCTCCCCCAAATCCCTCCAGTACATAGGTGTATATTTTTTAGTTGTGGGTCCTTCTAGTTGTGGCATGTGGGATGCCACCTCACCGCAGCCTGATGAGCAGTGCCGTGTCCGCACCCAGGATCCGAACTGGTGAAACCCTGTGCCACCAAAGCGGAGCGCACGAACTCAACCACTCGGCCACGGGACCGGCCCCTCATTTTTGTTTTAATTCGAAGTTTCCAGGTGCTGGTGAGCTAAGCATCTTTTCATACAGTCATGCATCACCTAGTGACATTTGGGTCGATGATGGACTTGCATATATGACAGTGGTCCCATAAGATTATAAAGGGGATGAAAGATGCCTATTACCGAGTGATGTCATAGCCATTGTAACATCGTAGCACAATGCATTGCTCACGTGTTTGTGGTGATGCTGGGTAAACAGACCTGCTGCTTCATCTCAATATCGAAGTGGCATTTCTCCCTCCAAACACCACCTCTTTGATCCAAGCAATGGACCAAGTAGTTACAGCAGCTTTTAAGGCCTACTACCTGAGGAGGACCTTTGCCCAGGTTCTTGCTGCAACTGAGGAAGACACTGATGCAAGTCTGGAAGGGTTACAACATCTATGACTGATCAAGAGCCTTGCTCAGGCTTAGGAGGATGTTACCAAGGAGTGCATGAATGACCTCTGGAAGAAGATACTCAGGAGGCTCGTCCATGACTTTCAAAGATTTGCCAAGGATGAGGAGGTTGCAAAAATCAGCAAAGCTGTGCTTGAGATGGCAAACAGCTCTAATCTGGGTGTGGGTGAGGATGACACTGAGAAGCTCCTAGAGGTGGTTCCTGAGGAACTGACTCACGGGGAGTTGTTGGAACTGGAAGAGGAATGCGTAGCTGAAGAAGAGACAAGAGAAAAGGAAAGTGCAGGAGAAGAAAAAGAAGAGCCGCCAAGAAAATTCACAGTGAAGGCTTTAGCAGAAGGTTTTCAGACCTCAACAAGCTCCTTAAAAAGTTTGAAAACAAAGACCCCAACACCAAAAGGATTTCATTAATAGAAATGTTTATGATACATTATCTGCTTACAAGCAAATCTGTGATAAAAAAAAAAATGAACAAACCAGCAAACTACCACAGGCATATCTCTGAAAAGAGTGACAGTTCCTCAAGAAGAGCTTCAGGCAGGTCCTTCAGGAGGTGTTCCAGAAGGCACTGTTATCATAGGAGATGACAGCTCCACGTGTGTTATTGCCCTGAAGGCCTTCCAGTGGGAGAAGATGTGGAGGTGAAAGACAGTGTTGTTGATGATCCTGACCCTGGGTAGGCCTAGGCTAATCTGTGTGTTTGTGTCTTAGTTTTTAAGAAAAAAGTTTAAAAAGTAAAAAGAATTAAAAATGTTAAAAATAGAAAAAAGCTTATAGAATAAGGATGTAAAGAAAGAAAATACTTTTGTAGAGCTATACAATGTGTTTGTGTTTTAAGCTGTGTCATTACAAAAAGAGTCAACAGTTTAAAAATTAAAAAGTTTATAAAGTAAAAAAGTTACGGTAAGCTAAGATTAATTTATTATTGAAGAAAGAAAATCTTATTTGATAAATTTAGTGTCACCTAAATGTGCAGCGTTCAAGTCTACAGTAGTGTCCAGTGATGTCCTAGGCCTTCATGTTTGCTCACCATTCACTCACTGACTCACCCGGAGCAACTTCCTCCTGCAGGTCAGGCCTCCTCCATTCACGGGCAGTGCCCTCTACAGGTGGACCGTGTTCTGTCCTTTATACTGAATTTTTAATGTCCCTTTTCTGTGTTTAGATATGTCTGGATACACAAATGTTTACATTGTGTTACAGTTGCATACGGTATTCAGTACAGTAACATGCTGTACAGGTTTGTAGCCTAGGAGCAATAGGCTATACCGTCCAGGTTTGTGCAAGTACACTCTGTGATGTTCACACAACAACGAGATTACCTAACGATGCATTTCTCAGAATGTATCCCCGTTCTTAAGTGACGCGTGAGTGCGCTGAGTGGCCATTTGTATTTCCTCTTCTGTGAATTCCCTGTTCATATTCTCTACCATATGTCTTTTCTTTTTCCTACTATATTCCTTTCCAGTAGTTTTCCTTGGCTATTGATGTATAAGAGTCCTTTACACATGATGCAAATCTCTTTTTTCAGTCTAACAAATTTTTAGCATAATTTCAGTCATATAAATTTTAAATCTTGAGGCCAAATTTATCAACTTTCATTTTCCTTTGTGTGTCTTAGTTAAGAATGTATTCCCTAACCCAAGTTCATAAAGATATTCTCCTGTTTTCTTCTAATAACTTTGTAGTTTTGTATTTCACCTTTTTTTATCCACATGGAATTCATTTTTAGAAGTGCCATGAGGTGTTTTACTCATTTTATAGTCACTGAGTATCCTTTCATTGACTAGTCTTGATTCCAAACAATTCTGAACCCATTTCAAAAATCAAGTCTATATCACAGGAACATTGTTTAATATGCCAAAATAAAAGACTTTTTTAGTTAAGTAAATGGAATTATGGGTGTTTTAGTGCCTTTTAAGAAACATTTTTCTTTAATGTTGAGATTTTACATCACATAGGATATTGAGAGGGATGCCATAGACTCTGAAGAAAATTTCAACTACAAAGTTTCATAAATGTTTTGCTGGCGTTGCAGGAAAGCAAATGTTAATTTCTGTTTTAGTCAAGATTCTTTAGATAACTTTTGATAGAACTTTAGTTCAAAACTAGTGTAAGCAAATAAGTACTCTCTTGGCTCACATAAGTACAAATTCCAGGGGCACACTACCTTCAGGCATGGCTAGATCCAGGGTTCTGAATGAACCAGATGAACAAAAGAGCTTCAAACTGCCATACTAGCTTAGAACCCCAAAGGAAGGAAGCAGGCTTTTTTGGTTCCTTGAACAGAAGGATCCTGGGACAAATTCTGATTAGCCCAGCTTGGGTCTCATGTCCATTCCTGACATATCAGTTGTTGCCCAGGGGACGGAAAACATTGGCCAGGCCTGGGTTACATGCCAGTTTGGAATGATGGACAGTTTGGCACGGCCCACCTAAGCCACACAGGATGGACTGTAAGTGGAAAGAGGGGTTCTGCTACCAGAAGCTGGACGGAGCGGGGGCTGCTGGGTACACAACCACCAGTGTCCACTATACTCATCTTTCTCTTTGGAAGAGATGATACCTTTTCTTAGGTACATATAGTCTTTATGATTTGTCACTTCATTGCAGTTTATATGTTAGATACAGTCAATCAAACTGGGTCTGTCTTTGCAGTCTTGGTTCTTCAGACATGTGTATTGTGTACTTTAAGGTACTGATAAATTTTATGATATTTTAAGCTTTTAAGGAAGTAGGAGGATACCAGGAGCTACTGCATAAGTACTTAGATGCGAAGCCAAGGATCACCCAGGAAGGAAACTGGACTGCCAATCCGGAATGCTACATCCCTCGCCTGGATTCTTTCCATATCTTCCGAGATCCCATCACTGGAGATCTCCCCTGGCCTGGAATCGTCTTTGGTGTCTCCATCCTCTCCTTGTCCTACTGGTGCACCAATCAGGTAATTAGACGTATTGCAGCTGAAGTGACTGCAGTGGGGGCTGGTGGTCATCGGTGCATTCCAGGCTCCACCACCGTCTCTGCGCCAGCAGGCGACTGTGGGCCTCTGTGTACTCGGTGATCAGGTTTCCCTTCCAATTTTTATTTATTGCCTAAATAATTTTATAAGAAATTTTATTTAAAAGGAATTTCTCCCACAGTCCCATCTATAACTCATCAACTATTTTCCTTCTCCCCTGTCATTATATAAAAAGCACAATTTTTTGGATATAAAATATATGTCACTTCTCCCGAGTTGAGTGTTTAAGTGCAACCCATCAGTATTTCAGATGGATTTTTTAAGGACTCAAACTTAATTCTAAAAATTATATGGCTCTCTACCAATGGTAGGTCTTTACATAAATTGTGAAATATTCATACAGTAAAAAGCCAGTATAAAAATAAAAAGGAAGTACAGTTACACACAATAACATGGACAACTCTTCAAAGCATGATGCCAAATAAAAGAAGCTAGACACAGAAGGCTAGGTGCTGCATGATTACATTTGAATAAAGTTTAACACAGGTGATGGCGAGTTACGCTGTTTAGGGATACCCAATTAAGGGGCAAAAAATTATAAAGAAAAACAGGGAAGAAATAAAACAGTCATGAAGTGTTCATTTTTGGAGCAAGGGAAGGGATTGAGGTTAAAAAGGGGCACATTTAGCACTATTATTCACAATTGCCAAAAGGAAACAACCCACGTGTCCGCCAGTGAATGCGTGAATAAACAAAATGTGTAGCCATGCACTGGAATATTACTCAGCCGTAAAAAGGAAGGGAGTACTGATACTTGCTACAACTTGGATGAATCTCAAAAACCTTATGCTGTGTGAAAGAAGCCAAACACAAAAGGTCGCCTATTGTAAAATCCTTTTATATGAAATATACAGAATAGGCAAATCAGTAGAGATGGAAATCTGAGTAGAGTTTCCCAGGGGTTAGGGGAGGAGGGATGGAGAGTGACTGCTTAATGGATATGGGTATTCTTCTGGAGTGATGAAAAGGTTTTGAAACTAGAGAGGTGGGTGATTGCACAAGACTGGGAATATACTAAATGCTACTGAATTGTTCTCTTTAAACAGGGTAATTATATGGTTGTGTGAATTTCACCTGAATTTTTTTAAAAGGAGTCAGAGGCTTCTGGGGTACTTGGAGTGTTCCATCTCTTTGATTTGGATGGTAGTTACACAGTGTGCTTTGTAATGGTGGTACAATGTCCTTTCCGTGTGTTATATCACAATAAAAAAGGTTTAAACATTTTGTAGAAGAAATGCCGCAAATAGCTAACTCAAGTTTGAAAATGAAGAACAAACAGAGAGAACTTGCTTGACCAGATATTTAAACATCTACAAAGTAGCAGTAATAAAAACATTTGAAATTTCTGAAAACAGATGCATAGACTAATGGAACAGAATGAAGGTCTCAGGGACAGACTCATGTACTTGTAGGAATTTAATAGATATTCAAGGAGGCTCCAGGGATCAATGAGAGAGATACATACCTTTTGATGTTGTTAGAAAAATCAGCTTATTATTTGGAGTAACAAAACTTCATCCCTACCTAATACTTATACAAAGGTGGACTTCAGATGGATGAAGGACTTAAATGTGAAAAGTAAAATTATATGATTAAGGGAAGGTAACATTAGAGAATATTTTTGAGACAGAGGGGGGAGTACAAATCATATCAATTTGATCACATTCCATATAAGAACTTTTAAACAAAGAATACAATAGACAAAGTTGACAGATGGCAGATTAGAAATGTCTATAATGGACGAGAGACTAATAGCACATCCGCAAGAAAAAAGGAGCTCCAATGGAAATGTGGGCAAAAGATAGTGACAGACAATTTATAGAAAAGGAAATTCAAAGAAACGTAAATGCTAAAAAGCATACAACCCAGAGTTATCAGGGAAGCACAATTTAAAACCACAATGAGACTGGCAAAAATTAGAAAGCTTGAGAATGCCAAATGTTGGGGAGGGTATGATGTTTCGGAACCCTCGTGCACTTCTGGTGGAAGTACAGACTGGTGCAGTGTGTTCTGGAGGGTAATCTGCCAATAATCAATGAAATTAAGTGTCTTGTACTCTGTGACCTAGCAGTGCTGTTCCTCAGAATCCACCTGAGAAATCCTCATGCAAGTTCATAAGGGACTCTGTATGAGACGTGGATCACAGTGTTGATCGTCTCAGTTGCTATAAAGGAGGTA
>NC_060281.1:92539441-92540921 GCF_021613505.1 Equus quagga | reverse complement strand
ACATTCCTTGCACATGGATTGGAAGAATAAACATAGTTAAAATGTCCATACTACCTAAAGCAATATACAGATTCAATGCTATCCCAATCAGAATCCCAAGAACATTCTTCACAGAAATTGAACAAACAATCCTAAAATTCATATGGGAACAAAAGACCACGAATTGCTAAAGCAATATTGAGCAAGAAAAACAAAGCCGGCGGAATCACAATCCCCGATTTCAAAACATACTACAAAGCTACAGTGATCAAAACAGCATGGTACTGGTACAAAAACAGGTCCACAGATCAATGGAACAGAATTGAAAGCCCAGAGATAAAACCACACATCTATGGACAGCTAATCTTCGACAAAGGAGCAGAGGGCCTACAATGGAGAAAAGAAAGTCTCTTCAACAAATGGTGCTGGGAAAACTGGACAGCCACATGCAAAAGATTGAAAATTGACCAGTCTTTTTCACCACACACCAAAATAAACTCAAAATGGATCAAAGACCTAAAGATTAGGCCTGAGACAATAAGTCTTTTGGAAGAGAATATAGGCAGTACACTCTTTGACATCAGTTTCAAAAGAATCTTTTTGGACACTGTAACTCCTCAGTTGAGGGAAACAATAGAAAGAATAAACAAATGGGACTTCATCAGACTAAAGAGCTTCTTCAAGGCAAGGGAAAACAGAATTGAAACAAAAAAACAGCTCACTAATTGGGAAAAAATATTTACAAGCCACTTATCCGACAAAGGGTTAATCTCCATAATATACAAAGAACTCACACTGCTTAACAACAAAAAAACAACCCGATCAAAAAATGGGCAGAGGACATGAACAGACATTTCTCAAAAGAAGATATGAATATGGCCAATAGACACATGAAAAGATGTTCATCATCGCTAATCATCAGGGAAATGCAAATCAAAACTACACTAAGATATCACCTTACCCCCGTTAGATTGGCAAAAACATCCAAAACCAAGAACGACAAATGTTGGAGAGGTTGTGGAGAAAAAGGAACCCTCATACACTGTTGGTGGGAATGCAAACTGGTACAGCCACTATGGAAAACAGTATGGAGATTTCTCAAAAAGTTAAAAATAGAAATACCCTATGACCCAGCCATCCCATTACTGGGTATCTATCCTAAGAACCTGATATCAGATATCTCAAGAGTCCGTTGCACCCCTATGTTCATCGCAGCATTATTTACAATAGCCAAGACGTGGAACCAGCCTACATGCCCAGAAACTGATGATTGGATAAAGAAGATGTGGTATATATATACAATGGAATACTACTCAGCCATAAAAAAAGACGAAATTGGCCCATTCACAACAATGTGGATGGACCTCGAGGGCATTATGTTAAGCGAAATAAGTCAGTCAGAGAAAGATGAACTCTATATGACTCCACTCATAGGTGGAAATTAGTATATTGAGAAGGAGATCTGATCGGTGGTTACCAGGGAAAAGGGGGGGTGGGGGGA
>NC_060281.1:92500212-92539341 GCF_021613505.1 Equus quagga | reverse complement strand
TAAAGAAAAAGGAAGTACTGGGGCCAGCCCAGTGGCACAGCAGTTAAGTTCACACGTTCCACTTTGGCAGCCCAGGATTCACTGGTTCAGATCCCGGGTGTGGACCTACGCACCACTTGTCAAGCCATGCTGTGGCAGGCATCCCACATATAAAATAGAGGAAGGTGGTCACGGATGTTAGCTCAGGGCCAGTCTTCCTCAGCAAAAAAGAGGAGGATTGGCAGCAGATGTTAGCTTAGGACTAATCTTCCTCAAAAAAAAAAAAAAAGGAAGAGGAAGTACTAAAGACCAAGGAGGACTAGTTAGCAAAGATGTTGACACTCACATGAGCAAATCTAAAGTGCTGGCTGAAAAATAATAATAATTACAAATGCAGGAAGTGAAAAACAGGACAAAACTGAAATATTAGACCACAGTTTGAAGTTAAATATACGGGCCATAAGGGTGGGGAGATAGGTTTGTGTTACACTTGAAGTTGTATCCATGCTGACACTTTAAGGGTAGCTATTAAAAGCATAGAAGTCAAATATGTAACTTCCTAACTAGTAAAGAAAATGATTTAAGGAAAAATTTTAATTAAAAAGAGGCAAACTGGCACAAGACCAATTATTAACCCTTGGCCAACCACCATTTTTAAATAATAGTCCTTCCCTCCTGCCTCTGTGGAGTATACAACAATACACAGAAGTGCTTAGGACTTTCTACAGGGAGTGATAACATCCTTCTCATCACCCTTTCCTCCGAGTAAGAGTCATGTTTCTGCCCTTGCCCTGCTGCTGCTGCCCTCCCTGAGAGACGGTCTCTTCTGTGCATGGGGCTCAGCAGAGACCAGGGCCTGCAGCCTGGCTGCCTGGCGCGCTCAGCGGAGGCCTGCATACACTGGGAGGCCAGCAGCAGGATGCCAGACCTCCCGAGAAGCAGTGCCTGTTGCCTGAGGCAGGACCCTTCTGGGTTCTTCCTCCTGTTATTAAAACAGTACATTTGGAAAACAAAGAAAAGGTAAAGATGAAAATGAAAATCCTGCCTGTAGATTCCCCCACCCCAGGATTAACCACTGTTTTCTGTTGGTTTATCCCTGTGGGCTTTTTTCTGGCTATAGAGCCACAGCATATACGCTATTGTTGTATCCTCTGCCTTTTAGTTACCATCACACTGTGAGCATTTTTTCACATGATTTACATGTTCTTCAAGCACGTAATTTTAGTGTCTACATAAGACTACATTGTTTTGAGGCGCTGGACCATGTCTTTATGATCTTTCTTAAGTGCTTCTCCACCTGCAAGCAGTACCGTTCTATTCGGTCTGAGTGCACGCTGTCTCTTATGGCAGTAGCACCATGAAATGGGTCATGAAACATCTCCTAGGAGATTTTTGCATTTTTAAGGTCTATACTAGTTCATTTCAATTTACGTGAATGAAGTTGGTCGTAGTTCTAAACATTCATTTACTGCCAAGGGCCCACCTTTGCTTTGGTGTCACAGGCCCTCTTCCTTCTGCCCCCCAGAGACCGTCTGTGGCCTCTAGGAGGGAGTCTCGTCCTTGCCAGGGGAAAGCTTGTGAGCACTGCGCCGCTGTGATTGGTGTGCAGTGCTAGCAATGAGGCCAAGGTCATGTGTGCCATCCCTGTCCCCTCCAGCAGCTATGCACTGAGCAAAACCTGCTCAGTGGCCATACACGTCTCCTCTGGCCCTGGGTGCCCGGAGATGCCTGGATGGTTGAAGTGAGCAGCTTAGCAAAAACCTGCCAGAGGGCACAGCCTGCCACTGCAGCAGGTCACAGTTGTCGCATCTGTGCCAAGGAGGCCCAGGCTTGATAACTGTGATAAAGCCACCACCCCACCTACCACCTGTGTTTCCTTGGCAGATTTTTGTCCAGCGGTGCCTAGCAGGAAAGAACATGTCTCATGTGAAAGGTGGCTGCCTCTTTTGTGGGTACCTGAAGTTGCTGCCCATGTTCAGCATAGTGATGCCGGGAATGATCAGCCGCATCTTGTACCCAGGTAAATTCTTGATTCTGCTGTGTTCACGCTGATCAACTTCTCCTCTCTTAGAGATCAAGAGAGTTTTGGGGGTTATCAGGTCTCCCACAGTGTACCAGTGTTGAGGTGCCCAGACTGCTTTCTTGCGAGCCAGCAGGTCTGGATTAGGTATATAGCTGAGCAGAAGTCTGGCAGAGACTGTGGATATAGGTGGCAGGAGAGAAATTCCAGAGAGAAGTGCAGGCAGGAAAGAGCTGATGGATGCTCCTCCCAGCCACGGCTCAGTCTCTGTGGGGCACTGAGCCACACTCTGCGGGAAGGTTCAGTGGCTCCCCTGGCCTCGCAGGCATCATCATGGGAGGCACACTTGTGTGCAAGGCGCTATGCTGAGCTGACAGATGCTCTCACAGCCCAAAAGGTGGGGTTTTGTGGCCTTAACAGAGGAGGCACATCAGAGGGGGAGCTCACTGCAACTCCCGAAGTGGGTCTGACACTGAGGCCCACGTTCTATTAAATACTATTAAGACAGCCCTGTTTCCCTTAATGAACTATCATGACTCTGTGAATGTATCTCCTCCCCATTTCAACCTAGTTTTACTTGCTGTACTGTCTCTCAGGGCACTGGGTTTGTTTATTCATTAAAGCTTTATGGAGCACGTACTTTGATAGGTGCAGCCTCTGGGGCAAAGCAGGCGGCTTCCACAGGGGTCTTCTGCTACCGTGCTTTGACAAGGCCACACAGAAGTAGAACACTTTTTATTGCTAAGTAACGTACGCAGTCGACATCTCTAACCCTGACTCATCCTCAGTCTGCCCCTGAGACGTGCCTCTTTTTTTTAATCCTAATTCCTTTCCAGTTTCAACAGAGGAGTGCTTTCTTTCAACATTCTCAGATTTGGTCTTCAACTGTCAAGTGACACTTTTTTGGGTCTTATAGGTGGTGCCCCCTCGTTGAACAGAAAATAGGCCCCTGTACTTTCTAGGACTCAGTCCCTTGGGCTTCCCAGCCGTGCCTCCCCACCTCCACTCCACAGTATGGACTGCCCTGCTCACTGAGAAAGAAGACTGGGCAGAATATCTTGTATCTTGGACTCTAGAGGGAGGGGGAAGAAGAGTGGGGAATAGCTGTTCCCCCTAGCTGGGGTGGGCCTCGCGAACCCAAACTCCCTCCGGCCTTCTGACCAAGAGGGGAATAGAATTGACAGACTGCACAGGTGGAGAAGGGCCTGGAACCACTTGTCCCTAGTCCTCAGAAGTGGCCAGACTCAGATCCATTTACACGTGCCAGGTATATAAAGCCAGAAAGCTGTTTATCACAAAAGCTTGGCCCCTGCCCATGTTCCTAGAAGACTATGCTTTTCTAGTAACCCAGATGATTCTGGCCCTAGCTTCTGAGTCGCTCTCCTGGCCAGAGCTGGGGCCAGACACTGTCAAGATGTGATTCTCTGAATCTGGTCTTCTGGGTAGGCCACTGTATTAGTTGGGGTTCTTGGTTGAAAATGACATGCACTTTTAGCTCCTTTATCTTCTGTGCTGGTGTCATCCTCAGGCCATCTTGTGGCAAGATGGTCACCAGCAAAACCAGGCCTCTGTACTGCCAGCTCAACAACCCCCCCAGAAAGAGTGATTCCTTTCCCAGTAGTTCCATAAAAAATCTTAGATGAATCTTAGTGAACTCACTTGAGTGATAGGGACCAGTGGTTGTGGCCAAGGGGAAGGAATTTCCAGAATGGCCAGGCCTGGCTCTCTGGCCTCTCCCAAACCACACTGATTAAGACTGTGCATGGTGGTGGGGATGGCGGGGGGTGGGGGGCAGGATAGTGGGCAGATGAAAAGGAATGTTCGGCGCTGCCACCCCCTTGAGTTTTATTGGTGTGTGTGTGTGTGTGAGAGGAAGAGTGGCTCTGAGCTAACATCTGTTGCCAGTCTCCCTCTTTTTGTTTGAGGAGGATTGTCGCTGAGCTAACATCTGTGCCAATCTTCCTCTACTTTGTATGTGGGATGCCACCACAGCATGGCTTGATGAGCTGCGTGTGGGTCCACACCAGGAATCTGAACCGGCAAACCCCGGGCCACCAAAGTGGAGCATGCCAACTTAACCACTATGCCACAGGGCTGGCCCCTCACTCAGAGTTTTTACATTCTTGCTCTAGATGTTTGGTAACCACTTCTGAAGCGACATACCTGTCCCCAGTAAAATAGCTCCCTCTACCCATAAACCTGCACAATATTCTGCCTCCATCTAGTCTATGTTGATTCATTGCTTTTGGGTTTGCTCCTCATATGGTAACTTTATATCTCTTATAGCTTTGTAGGCTTTGAAGGGCATGTCACATTCAGTCCCTTTACTTCTCTTAGTCCAAAATTTCTTCCCAAATACTCTGAAATAACACCTCTATCAGGCTAAAGGAGTAAAGTTATGAGTTACTCATACGTTAGTATGTGGATGAAGAATCCATCTGCTTTCCTGACACCTAGCTGGGATCATGTCGAGGTCAGGGGACTTGCTTTGGGTCAAGCAGTGAATTAGTAGAAGCACCAATTCATTTGACTCCTCAGTGCCTAACTCGTAGCCATTACCTTCACCCCACACTCCTGAAGGATTATGGATGTAGGATCATGAATTGGAGCAGTCACCAGTAGAATGTGTGACATCCACATGCGATTCCTAATTTGCTTCCCTTTCCCTAAGCTCAGATTTTAGAGCTCTCAGGCCAGCGTGTTGGTGTGACTCATCTCTTTGCAGATCAAGTGGCATGTGTTGTACCTTCAGAATGTAAGAAGCACTGTGGCACCAGAACTGACTGTAGCCCCATCGCCTACCCAGTGCTGGTGGTAGAGCTGCTGCCCGATGGTAAGAAATAGACCCTGCCTTCGAGGGCCACAGAAACCCCAAGATCTCTGTCCCCCTTGGAGCCCGTGCCCACAGGCTGTAAGTGGATGGCTGGGAGTGAGGGGCCTAGGGGTGGCTTGTCTACTCCACCAGTCAGCCCGTGGTTCTGGATAGAAGGCAGGCTGTGGGTGGGAGGATGTTAGTGATGTAGACGGAGGCTTGCTGCCCTGAGGGAAGGATCCAGACCCCTCCCTCTTCATTCCTCACACACATGCTCTCAGAAGCACCACCTGTGTGCATGATTTGCATTATTCCTTTCCCCCCTGCTTAGCTTGAGTGTTTGCTCCTTCATTCTGCAGATGGCCTCCAGGCTGTGCTGGACATTGTTCTTAGCCGTGAGAATACACAGACAAACAAGACCTAATTTTGCTCTCAATGAGCTCACGTCCAGTGGGATGGGCAAGGGGACTGGCAGTTCACCAACAGTGAGATGACGTTCATTGCCAGATGACAGTGAGCCTGTGCATTCCCCTCACCTGCTTCCCCAAATCCCATGGAAATGGCCAAGCAGTACAGTTAAAAAACAATTCCATATCAGCTCTGGAGATCATTAGGCTGGAAAAGCTGAGACATTTCCATTACATACAGTATAGATGGAATCTGATGGAGAGAAATACTGACCATCTCACAGTTCAGAAAGGAAGCTGTCCAAATTCGAGAAGGAAGTTGTCCGAATTCCCCAGCTGAGCCCATCTTAGAGCACCCAGTTCCCCAATTCCATGAGTGAGAGCGGGCTGTGGGACACCTGAAGGAAGGCAAATCCAAGGACTCCAGTCTTTGCCTGGCCCGAGCAGCCCACTGAATACAGTGGGAACCTTGCAGGACTGGGCTCCAGTTCAGGCCCTGGGTACGTAACCTCAGGCTCTCCCAACAACACATAGAAATCTCCCGACCGAGCAGAATCCCTGCCACAGGATGGCCTTTTGGGTAATATTACTAGATTGTTATGTTTATAGCTAACATTTGTTCAGTGCTCTGCATTGGGCATCGCCTCAACCCATGTACTTAATTCATCTTAGGCTTAGCAACAGCCCTATGTCGCAGCTACTTTTATGCCTACCTACAAATGAGAACACTGAGGCACAGGGAGCCACATGACTTGCCTACAGTTGGAACCTTCTCTGAGCCTCTGGCTCCTCCTCTGTCAGAGGGGGTGGCAATGGTGTCCCTCCCACAGGGCTGCAGGGAGGGTCGTGCAGGCTAGTGCTGAACCGTTCTGGCACAAAGTAACCACTCAAGAGATCTTAGCTCCTATTATTATATAAAGACACAGCAGGAAACCAGTAAGTCTCGTCACAAAGCAAGGACAAATATAATGCATTCATCTATCTCAGATGGAGTTCCATTCCAAATAAAATTTGTATGTTTTGTAGGGGAAAATTTAGCATGTGGCAAAGTTCCTTAGGAGGCCTAAGGCACCTCCTGGTGTGACCGGAGAGCTGGAGGCCCAGGGAATGTCCCTTCTCTTCCAGGTGTACGCGGCTTGATGCTGTCCGCAATATCGGCCTCTCTCATGTCCTCCTTGACCTCTATTTTCAACTCTGCCAACACCCTGTTCACCATGGACATCTATACCCGAATACGGCCCATGGCCACTGAAAAGGAGCTCATGGTGACAGGCAGGTAAAGGATTCCTCTAATCACTTTAATTCCTGCCACTCTCAGTGAAATGAGGCCCACAATATAGTATAATGTGAAAAAGTTAGCCTTCTAATACTATTGGAGAATTATCCTGTTTATACACAGTATGGTGGTTACTGTTTGTTTGTTTTGCTGCAGTTTTGTAGTGAAGATGTATTGTTTTTATAATCACAAAGAAAATTGCTTCTGTTTGGGAAAAAATTAGTAATCACAATGATAAAAATGAACGTAGTTTGGAATCAGCCCCATAGCCTAGTGGTTAAGTTTGGAGGCTCTGCTTTGGCAGCCCAGGTTCAGTTCCCAGTTGCAGACCTATACCACTCATCAGTGGCCATGCTGTGGTGGCAACCCACATAGAAAATACAGGCGGATGGGCACAGATGTTAGCTCAGGGCGAATCTTCCTCAGCAAAAGAAGAAAAATGAGCATAGTTTAATGTACCCCCCAAACTAGTCCTTGTGAGGAAATTTACATACATTATCTCATTTAGTCCTCATGACAACCTTTAAAAAGTTTTACTCTTATTCTCATTGTACAAATGGGGATAAAGTCACAAAGAGATTGATCAACCTGAGGTCACATCTTAAGTAAGAGAACTTGTCCATCTCAGGGGCATGCTGTTAACTGTGATGCCACATGGTACTATGCAAGGCATAGGGTGGGGGATACAAATGTGTGTAAAACGTGGTCCCTGTCTTTATTGCGTAGGGTTTCACATGGGCTGCCCCTTGACCACATCCAACCACACATATTTAAGTTGGCCCACATTATGTCTGAAATACTTGCTTTATCTCACATCAGTGTGCATGTTGCTCATCTATTTTGTGTCTAACCCGTGCATTTGAGTTTGCCTTTACAATTTCATTGGCATTCGATGGTTTAAAAGCCCACTGAGAAATTTTAAGTAACAGATTCCAGTTTTATTTAAATTGTTATAGAACATGGGGGAAAAGAGGAAGACATTCATTTTATGAAGCTCAAGATATTGATGCTAAAACTTAACAAATATAGCACAGGAAAAAATTAAAACTAAAGACATATTTCACTTTTAAATACCACTGCAAAAGTTGTAAATAAAATATTAGACACAAATCCAATAATATATTAAAAGAATGATATCCCGTTACCAACTGTAATTATCTTCCAGAAATATAAAGATGGTTCAATATTAGGAAATGTAATAATATAACTCACCATATTAATAGATCAAAAGAGAGAAATCATTTGTGTCTGTTCACGGATGATGAAAAGGTATTTGGTAAAATGGGCACCTTTCTACATGATAAAATATATCTATAGCACCCTGAAAGCCTCCATCGTGCTTAATGAAGAAACTAGAAAGACACAGGGCAAGCATGTCCCCATCACTACTGTATTTATACTAATATATATGTGTAAAAATGTATATAATATATAAGTAAAATTTATGATATATAAAAAGTAGACCCACAGGTGAAGTTAGCAGACAGGGACTTTAACCATGATTATTAATATGTACAAGAAAATAGAGGGAAAAGTGTATAAAATAGATGAAAATATTGAGAAGTTCACCAGAGAATTAGAATTTATAAATATATAAATATATAAATACATATAATTTTCTAGAATCGAAAAATAATTATCTAAAATTGGACACTCAATGGATGGGTTAACAACTGATTGGATTTGGCAGAAGACACAGTGGATTGGAAATGGATCGATCAACAATATCCAAATTGAAATACACAGAAAAAAGGAAGATACACATGGAATACAATCAGAATAATAATATATATGTAATTGGAATCACAGAAGGAGAAGAGCAAATTGGGTAGAAGTAATTTTGAAAAGATAATGGCCAAGAATTTTCCAAATACCTGGACAACTATCTAGAGATTCAAAAAGTTCCACGAGTTGCAAGCAGGATAAATACAAAAGAAACCATACGTACACTACGTTCTAGTGAAACTGCTGAAAATTGAAGATAAAGAGAAAATCTTTAGAGCAGCCAGAGGAGAATGATTCACATTACCTTCAGAGGAACAGCAAAGAGACTGACAGCAGAATTTCAACAGAAACTACAAAAGGCAGAAGACAAAGGAATGACAAGTTCAAGTACTAGAAAAAGAACTGCCAACCTAGAATTCAATACCCATCAAAAATATTCTCCAGGGGCTGGCCCCGTGGTTGAGTGGTTAAGTTCGCGTGCTCCGCTGCAGTGTTTCATTGGTTCGAATCCTGGGCACGGACATGGCACTGCTCATCAAACCATGCTGAGGCAGCGTCCCACATGCCACAACTAGAAGGACCCTCAACGAAGAATATACAACTATGTACTGGGGAGCTTTGGGGAGAAAAAGGAAAAATAAAATCTTTAAAAAAAATATTCTCCAAAATGAAGGTGAAATAAATATATTTTCAGATAAATGCAAGTTGAGAGCATTTATTACATTAGACTTTCACTATAAGGAATGCCAAAGGAGGTTCTTCAGGCTGAAGGAAGGCAACCCAGACAGGAGAACTGAACTTCAGAGAAGAATGAAGCATACCAGAAAGGGTAACTGTAAATGAATATTGACTGTCGAAAACATCAATAAGAAAAAAATGTTCATAGGACTTTTAACATATAAAAGCAAAATATATGACAATAAGGAGAAGATGAGAAGAGGCTAAATGGAACTTACTCTCAGGTTCTAGAATTATTTGGGATGTGGTAAAAGTCAAGCTTGTTCCGGACTATGACATAACAAAGATGCATGCAGTCTCTAGACTAAGCAATAAAAGAATAATTCAGGAATCTTCAAATAACAAATTAATAGAAGGAAAATATGGAATAACTAATAAAATATTTGATTAGCCCCAAAGAAGTCAAAAGGATTAAAAGAATGTAAAAGGTGGATTAAATAGAAAACAAATACTAGGATGACACATGTAAACCCAAATATATCAGTAATTTCATGGACTGTCAGTGGACTAAATACCTGAGTGATGATGTGACAAGATAGAGGTGTAATTGTCACTGCAGTGGCATCATGTCACAGTCCACAAATGCATCAAGTTAGCATGTTGTACACCTTAAATTTGCACAGTGTTATGTGTCAGATATATTTCAATTAAAAAATATACTAAGAAAAAAAAGGTTAAGATTATCAGAGTATTTTTAAGCCAACTATATGCTGCTTAGAATAGACACCTTTTTTCCAGTTTTATTTAGTAGTAATTGACATATAACATTGTATAAGTTTAAAGTGTACAACATAATGATTTGATATATGTATATATTGTGAAATGATTACCACAAGTTTATTAACATCCATGACCTTATATAATAAAATTTTTTTCATGTGAGAACTTTCAAGATTTACTCTCTTAGCAACTTTCAAATATACAATATAGCATTGTTACTGTAGTCACCATGCTGTACTTTACATCTCCATGATTTATTTATCTTATAACTGGAAGTTTGTACCTTTTGACCATCTTTACCTATTTTGCGCATTCCTCCAACCCCCACCTCTGGCAACCATCAATGTGTTCTCTGTGTCTATGGGTTCAGTTTCTTAGATTCCAAATACACGTGAGATTATACAGTGTTTGTCTTTCTCTGTCTAACTTATTTTACTTAGCATAATGCCCTCAAAGTCCACCTATGTTATCACAAATGGTAGGATTTCCTGTTTTCCTGGGTGAATAATATTCCATTGTGTATATATACCACATGTTCTTTATCCACACTTAGGTTGTTTCCATGTCTTGGCTACTGTAAATAATGCTGCAATGAATATGGGGCTGCAGATATCCTTTCAAGATAGTGGTTTTGTTTCCTCTGGACGTATACCTAGAAGTGGAATTGCTGGATCATACAGTACTTCTATTTTCAATTTTTTGAGGGAGCTCCACACTATTTTCCATAGTGACCATACCACTTTACATTCCCACCAATAGTGCACAAGGTTTCCGTTTTGTCCACATCCTCACTACACTTACTTCCTGTGTTTTGGATGACAGCCACTCTGACAGGTGTGAGGTGATTCCTCGTGGTTTCGATTTGCATTTCCCTGATGATTAGTGATGTTGAGCACCTTTTCACTTACTTGTTAGACATTTGAGTGTTTTCTTTGGAAAAATGTCTATCAGGTCCTTTGCCCTTTTTTTTTTCTTTTTCTCTATCTTCTTCTTTTTTCTTTTTTTTTTTTTCCTGAGGAACATTTGCCCCGAACTAACATCCGTGCCAATCTTCCTGTTTTTTAGTATGTGGATCACCAGCACAGCATGGCTGCTAACAGAGCAGTGTAGGTCCACGCCTGGGAACCAAACCAGGACTGCCAAAGCAGAGCATGCTTGAACTTAACCACTAGGTCACTGGGGCTGGCCCACCCAGTTTTTAATTGGATTATTTGATTTTTTGCTGTTGAGTTATATGAGTTCCTTATATATTTTCAATATTAACTCTTATCATCTGTGTGGTTTGCAAATATTTCTCCCATTCGGTAGGTTGCCTTTCCATTTTGTTGATTGTTTCTTTTGCTGCGCAGAAGCTTTTTAATTTGCTATAGTCTCACTTGTTTGTTTTTTATTTTGTTGCTTGTGCTTTAGGTGTCATGTCCAAAACATTGTTGCCAAGACCAATGTCAGGTCTTATCCCGTGTGTTTTCTTCTGGAAGTTTTATGGTTTCACATCTTATGTTTAAATCTTTAATCCATTTCAAGTTAATTTTTGTGAGTGGTATAAGATAGGTGTCTAGTTTCATTCTTTTCAATATGAATATCCAGTTTTCTCAGCACCATTTATTGAAGAGACTCTCTTTTCTGCATTGAATATTCTTGGCTCCCTTTTCAAGTATTAGTTGACTGTATATGAATGGCTTTATTTCTGAGCTCTCAACTCTGTTCCATTGCTCTATGTGTCTATTCTTATGCCAATACCATGCTGTTTTGATTACTATAGCTTTGTAATATAGTTTGAAATCAGGAAGTGTGATGCCTCCAGCTTTGTTCTTCCTTCTCAGTGTTGCTTTGGCTATTCGGAGCCTTTTATGGTTGCAAACAAATTTTAGGATTGTTTTTTCTATTTCTGTAAAAAGTGTCATTGGAAGGGCTGGCCCAGTGGCATAGTGGTTAAGTTTGTGCACTCTGCTTTGGCAGCCCAGGGTTCATAGGTTCAGATCCCAGGTGCAGACCTACACACCGCTCATCAAGCTGTGCTGTGGTGGCATCTCACATACAAAATAGAGGAAGATTGACAGCTGATGTTAGCTCAGGGTCAGTCTTCCTCACAGAAAAAAGGTGTCATTGGACATTGGATAAGGATTTCATTGCATCTATAGATGGCTTTGGGTAGTATGGACATTTTAACGATATTAATTCATCTAATCCATGAACACAGGATATCTTTCTGTTTAGTATATAAGTATTTTATTGTTTTTGATGCTGTTTTACGTGGGATTTTCTTTATTTCTTTTTCAGATAAGTCATTGTTAGTATATAGAAACTCTATTGATTTTTGTATGTTGAGTTTGTACCCTGCAACTTTATTGAAGAGAGATATCTTTTCTAAAATAAGATTGAGAAAGGCTTAAAGAAAACATGGTAAAATACATACCATGCAGATATGAACATAGATGCAGAAATTTTAAACAAAATATTAGCAACTCAGGTCCAGCAACATATAAAAAGAATTATACACCATGACCATCGGGGGTTTATTCCAGGAATGCAAGAATAGCGTTTTATTCAAAAATCAATGTACTTGACCACATTAAGTAGAAACAGGAGAAAATCATACAGTCATCACACTAGATAAAAATCATTTAAAATTTTTGATATCTATATTTTTTGTAATCTTAGCAAATTAGGGAATTCAGAGGAACTCCATTACTCTGACTCTTAAATATATATACATTTTAAAGCCTATAGGATTTCTCATACTTTGTGAAGATGAAAATCTTTTCCCCTGAGATCAGGAACGAGACATGTATGTCCACTATCACCTTTATTCAACATTGTACTAGAGGTCCCACCCAGAGCGTAAGAGGAGAAAAGGAAACAAATGGCATACAGATAGAAATAGAAGAAATGAAATTGTTGTAAAAGACTTTGTAGACAAACTTAAAATTTAAAAGTGAATTTAACAAGACTGATACAAGGTCAGAATACAAGAATTAATCATATTTTACACATTATCATTTACAGTGTCATTGAACCATATGATGAATACCTAGTAATAAATCTCACAAAAGATGTGAGAAAATTACAAAGCATTGTTTTTTTCTTTTTCTTTTTTTGCTGAGGAAGATTCATGCTGAGCTAACATCTGTTGCCAATCTTCCTCTTTTTTTTTTTTTGCTTGAGGAAGATTCACCCAGAGCTAACATCTGTGCCAGTGTTCCTCTATTTTTTGTGTATGGGTTGCCACTACAGCATGGCTGACGTGTGGTGTAGGTCCACACCCCGGATCCAAACCCACAAACCCAGGCCACCAAAGCGGAGCATGCTGAACTTAACTGCTACACCCAGGGGCCCGCCCCTACAAAGCACTGTTGAGAGAAATTGAGACCTAAGTATGTACGGGAATATACCATATCCATGAATTAGAAGATTGAGTATTGACAATATGTTTGTTCTGCCCATGTTATTCTACATATTCAGAGTAATCCTGGATTACTCTGGATTACAATTCAGAATTGTAGTAGCTTTTTGTGTGTGTAAAAAATGACAGACCAGTTCTAAAACTAATAGAGAAATGTGAAGAGCAAAGAATAGCCAAGGCAGTTCTTGAAGACGAGCAAAGCTGGAGGATCCATACTAACAGACACCAGTGTCTATTATGAAGGGATACTACTTAGTGTGGTTTTGGTACGAGTATAGACAAATCAATGGAACAGAATGCAGAAAAAGGCCCGCAGGTCTACAGTCACCTGATTTATGGCAAGATTACAGTGCAGTGCAGTCAGGAAAGTGATAGGGAAAAAGGATTTTCAATAAATGGTACTGAGTGATTTGGCTGCTCATGGGAAAAGAATATTGACCCTTACCTCACACCATACACAAAAATCTATTTCACATGGACTGTATATCTGAGTGTGAAAGGTAAAACAATACAGCTTTTCTAAGAGAAGAGCAGTCAGTGGGACACTGGATTGCCAACTGCCACTCCACCTCCACAGTAGCTTTCTTAGTGTGACTTAAATAAATTTTTGCATCATCTAGAATGGTGGTCACATATCAGAATACAGACTCCAACATGTGATTTATAACTTTTGGCTCATATTCTGTAATCCCCAAATCCTTCAGGAGTTGTGCAATCATCTGTGCATCTTTTAGCATGCTCTTGGGAGAAGCCAACAGTATCTGCCATTTCCCCTCCCATCTTTTGTGTTATGGTTGTCATATATTTTACATCTGCATACATTATGAACCCCACAATACAGTGAGAGTGATAGAATTTTTCGCTTTAAGTAGTTAATTGCCTTTTTAAAGAAATTAAAATAAGAAAAAAAATATATATATAGTATTTTATATTTACCCGTATGTTTTTACTTTTTTGGTGCTCATCATTCCTTCTTTGAGGTTTGAGTTTCCATCTGTGTCATTTCCTTTCACCCAGATGAACTTTCTTCAGCATGTCTTGTAATGCAGGTCTGCTGGTGACAGATTCTCTCAGTTTTTATCAGAAAATGTTTTTATTTCATCTTTATTGTTGAAGGATATTTTTGCTGGATATAGAATTCTAGATTGTACTGGGGGGATTTGGGGAGAAAAAGCAGGGAAAAAAAAAGATTGGCAACAGTTGTTAGGTGCCAATCTTTAAAAAAAAAGAATTAGTCCTTTCTAGCTTAAAACACTCACTCTCTCAAAATTATAATTTTTAAGTTCTTGACACAGAACTAAGATTTATTCATCTTTGGGGGATATTTTTTCTAAGTGTAATTTTATATATGGATACACGTTAAAAAGTATTTTATTTTTAAAAAGTAGGGGAGGGGTCAGCACCATGGCCTAGTTTAGAATTTAGCACATTCTGCTTCAGCAGCCTGGATTTAATTCCCAGGCACGGACCTACACAACTTGTTGGTGGCCATGCTGTGGCAGCGACCCACATACAAAATAGAGGGAGATTGGCACAGATGTTAGCTCAGGGCAAATCTTCCTCAGCAAAAAAACGAAGTGATGGATATTTGGAGCCTTTACTCAGTTTCTTAAAATTTTCAGCAAGACTTAGATAATAAAGTAAGTTTCTGATTACTGAAATTTTTAAATTCACATGCCATACTAATCTGTCTGAAATTTTAAAAAATGTGTTATCCCTCAAGAAATTAATATTTTCTACGTATTATATATGTTAAGCATGACTGCCCCAAAGATACTCTCCAAATATGGTAAAAATGATCCACCCATGATCCAATGACAAGCAAATGGACACTCAGTTTTATTTGTTTAGAAGTTGAAGGATTTTTGTCTGTAGCCCTATGGTCCTACTATGAATGCACACCTGAATTTAACATAAGCAATCATTGAGTTTATAGTTTATGGTCTGTAGATGTTTTATTGGCAGGGAAAAAAAAGACTCATCAAATCAGCATTGACTGTTGGTTTCATTTACAGATTTTTTGTTATAATCTTACTTGTTGTCACCATTGCCTGGGTCCCTGTTACGGAAACAGCACACAGTGAAGAACTCTTTGAGTACATGCAAGCAGTTATGAGTTACCTGACACCACCCATTGCTGCCATCTTCCTGCTCGCCGTCTTTTCCAAGAGAGTCACTGAGCAGGTAGGCGTGTGTTGGCACGGCCATCGTGTAGACAGTGTGAGGACTCGCCTTCACAGCAGATTTGTCTTTGCAAGGGCTGTCCCACGAGAGTCTCTCGTGCTTCAAGAGTTCACACTGTTGCATCATTTGCTTTCTGAGAGATGGTCTCCTCCTGGGCAGATTTGGTCCAAGCTCCCCGTTATGCATGCCGGGAAAAGGCGAGCTCTGATTTGCTTTCTTCCCTTGCAGGGTAACCCACTTTCAACCTTACCAGTGCATGGTTTTGCATCTTAGATGATGCACAGTGTGCATGATCCTCCGGGACATGTAACTGGCTGTAGGAAAGTATTGTTCTGTTGCCTCTGTACATGGATGTGTCATGCTCTGAGATTTCATACTCACAGAGGGATGTACAGTCACAGGCTCCTTCCACCTTCCCTGCAGGGAAGACCACCTCTTCCAGCCACACTTAAAACTGAATAATAGTGAATGGTTCAATCATTTCATCACTCCCAATGAATGGTTCAGTCATTTCATCCATAAGACTTTGAAAGCACAGTTTGCCAGAATATTTTCATTTATTATTTGAATCATATCTTAACTTGTTTCCACTATCAGCCCTGGGTAGTTGGGCCTTGTACAAGTTCCTGAACACAGTGACTGAAGTGCTCTGTGATCTGGCCTCTGCCCCGACATGCACAGCCCCTGGGCCCCAGCCACTCCGAAATCTAAGTGCTGATTGCCTAACTGTCCCCTGCTTGCTTTGGCCTCCTTTCATTGACATAGACTATTCACTTTGCCAGGAATAGCTTTTTCCTCCTTCACCTGGCTGATGCTTCCTACAGGCTCCTCTCAGGTGTTCAATCCTCTAGACCAAACTACTGGTGCTCCCTGCTCTGCCCAGCTCACCAGCACTCAATTTAGCACTGAGAATATGGGGGAGAGTGGCTGGCCTCCAGAGATGCCAGAGCTGCTTCTCTTTGCCCTCCTGGGAAGGGCATGGGCAAGAGGGGCAGGCAGTCAGGAGAACCTGCCTCCCACCTACAACGCCAACTTTGAATTATTGGGGCCTGCCACCAAGGAAAACGGGGATCTGGGCAGTGCCTCTCCCTCAACCCCTGGTCCACAGTTACAAGAATATTACAGGTACCTCCTTCACCTAGAGAACTTCTCCAGGCCCTCTTTCCCACCCTATTTCAGGTGACTTGCTCATCTGGCTTCTGCTGCCCATCTGTTTCTAGATCTTCCCTGTCTGCACATCTCCTTCAATCAGTGGCTCCCGTGGACCATCCACTTGGCTTTTGTTTTCAGCTTTTTATCCAAGATGTTGCCCACGTACTGTATCCTCTGTCTCTTCTGACATCCATGCCCACCTAAGTCAGCCTCCAGATACAGCTCCAGAGGCAAGATGCAGTCCTTACTCTCTATTAAAGAAGGGACAGTCTTGGGCTGGCCCGTGGCATAGTGGTTAGGTTTGTGTGCTCTGCTTTGGTGGCCCAGGGTTTGCAGGTTTGGATCCTGGGTGTGGACCTACACATTGCTCATCAAGCCGTGCTGTGGTGGCATCTCACATACAAAATGGAGGAAGATTAGCATGGATGTTAGCTCAGCAACAGTCTTCCTCAAGCAAAAAGAGGAAGATTGGTAACATATATAAGCTCAGGATCAATCTTCCTCACAAAAAAAAAAAGAAAGATCATGGAGGGTGGCAGGGCAGGTGCTGGGGCCAGTGGGGGACACAAGGACATTAGCCAAGGTCATGGGAGAAGACTTCTCCTAAGAAAGTGCCATTGAGTCTAAACCCTGAAGGATGAGCCAGAAATAAAAAGATCTAGGGAGAGACCCAAGCAGAGAACAGGGCAAGTGCAAAGGCCTAAGCCACGAGTGAAGTGGGTAGGTTTAACATGCAGAAAGAAGGTCGCAGGCAGTGGCTGAAGTGGAGTGACCAAGGAGAGAGTGGCAGACAAAAGGGGTCAACTGAAGAGCGGAGTTGAGAATTGATTCTGATGTGGACCATGAGAAGCCATTGGAGAGTTTAATTAAGCAGAGGCATGGCATTCTCCAGTATATGCTTTGAAGTTGTCACTCTGGCTTCTGTGGGGACAGTGGGCAAGCAGGATACCAGGGAGGGAGCCCACCTCTGTGTGAGAGAAGAAGACGGTTCAGGGTTAGGGTGGTGCCGTAATGATGATGGCAAGGGGTTGGATTCCAGGTACATTTTGGAGGTAGAACCAACACAATTTGCTGATGGGTTGGTGGTAGGGCAGGATGGAAAGAGAGGAGCCAGGGATGACTCCTGGGGTTTCCACCTGAGCAACCAGGCAGATGGACGTGCCACTTAACAGCCGTGGAGAAGACCAAGGTCTTTTTAGACACCTTACATGTGAGATGGCTATTCATTATCTAACTTTAAAGTGTTTCCAGTGTTTCTTAAGTTCTCTGATTAACCTAAGAGAATGTAAGTTCTCAGGTCTTTGTTCAGCTAAAAGTCTCATCTCCTCACTGTGCGTACACTGCTTCCGCAAGGTATCTGATGCCCTTTTATGACTTTTCACTTTAGAACTCAACTAGTCAGGGAGGGGAGGCTGAAGATGGTTTGTCTCATCACCCATCTTCCTTCCAAATGACTCTCTCGAGGCTCCTCCTTTGGCAGGGTGCCTTCTGGGGGCTGACTGGGGGACTTCTGCTTGGCTTCTTTCGAATGATATTGGAGTTTATCTACGGAACCTGGAGCTGCCCAGCAAACAACAAGTGCCCTCTGATCATCTGCAGCCTGCACTACCTCTATTTTGCCATAAGCCTGTTCGCAGTCAGCCTTCTCGCCATGCTGGCGATCTCCTCATTCACAGACCCGACTCCAGATAAACGCGTAAGTGCTGCTGTTAGCGGTTCGGGCCAGCCTGCAGGCCCAGTGTGGCCCCGTGAGCAGGACTCAGCTCTGCTGGCCTTGGAGAATAGAATAGTGTGCATTCCTGCCTTCTCTTTGGAAAAGGGAGTCGGGGGTGGAGGTGGGGGGTGGTCAGAAATAGGCAAATGCCACAGAAAGGGCCCTGCCTTAAAAACAAAACTAAACTAAAAAGATTTTGTTTTTGTTTGTTTTTTTAAAGATTGGCACCTGAGCTAACAACTGTTGCCAATCTTGTTTCTTTTTTTTTCCCTTTCTGATTTTTCTCCCCAAATCCCCCCAGTACATAGTTGTATATTTTAGTTGCAGGTCTTTCTAGTTGTGGCACGTGGGACACCGCCTCAATGTGGCCTGGTGAGTGGTGCCATGTCCGCGCCCAGGATCTGAACCAGCGAAAACCCTGGGCTACAGTAGCGGAGCACGCAAACTCAACCACTCGGCCACAGGACCCCCCCTAAAAAGATTTTCAACAATCCACCAATTAGGTATTCACTTAGAATGAGAAGTGTGACTTTTAAAATGCAAATTTTCCTTGGAAGTGTTAAGATCACTACCTCAGTATGAATTAATGTTATCAGGGCAGTCCCAGCTGCCACCCACCCAGAGAGAATTAAGCCAACAGCAAGGAGGAGGGGACTTTAATGCTGGCAGCTGCCTGTGGCCTGCTGGGGCTGGATGCTTCTCAGCCTCTCCTTGCCCAGCATTTCCCACCAGCCAGGAGGCAGGTGTCAGTCGCCTCAGTTGAGATATTAGAAAGCCTGGGCTCAAAGAAGTCAAGTCATTTGCCTAAGGTACCAAAACTACTAAGTAGCGGGGCTGGGCTCCAACCTGGCTCCACCATGTCACCTACTTTGGCATGGCCAGTAGGCTTAGCAGGACAGGGACTTGGCAGAGGCGGAAAGCAGCAGGGAGGGTCCTGGGTATCTGAAGTGGAGGGAGGAGCTCAGAGGGAGATGGGTCTATGAGACCATGGGCCTTTCTTGCAACTTTGCCTGGGGTCTAGGTAAAAGCCGAAAACCTGGAAGACAGCCTCAGGGTCCCCAGCTCAACCTTGGGCTTTCCTTATGGCCATGCTTTCTGCTCAGTAATTGCCGTTTGATTCGTTCCTCTCTCGTGCACAGAGCCCACTTGGAAGAGGGACAGAGCAGCTGGGAGGACAGCCAGGGTGGTCTGGAAGGTACACGCCCACCACACATCCCCCTGCATCAGTGACAGCGGGGAGCCTTCCCTGCTCGCAGCACCTTGAGAAGCTGGGGGTGGTGGACTTAGTTTCCTTTTGCTCAGGGTCTTAGTCAGTTAGATTGTCTGCGTTCTTTTCTGTTCTTCTCGTACTCTCAACTTTTTGATTTTGCCCCCTTCTTAGTTAGCCAGATACTTGTTCAGCATTTCCCACTTGCCTAGCAGTATGCCAGGTGCTCTGGAGAACGTGGGAGGGGGAGATGAAGAGAGAAATCAGTGTTTATGGGTCAGTGTCAGTGTGCCAGGCCCTCTGCTTACCACTCCCAGAGGAGGCGGGACAGCACAGGAACCACGGCCATCCACAGGGCGATGACAGTGCAGTCGGGAAGGCAAATGCATACATGTGGCATCCTCAGGAAGCAATGAGAGGCTAAATCCAAGCTCTGTCGTTAACACAAGAGAATTTTAGTTCCAACATGTAGTCTGAGAGGTGGGGCCAGCGCGGGTCTTGGAGGAGGCTGGCTGAGGAGGGGGCTCAGCCCCGCTTGTCCACATCCCTGCTGTATGTTGCAGGGGAAGGGCACTGAGATTCAAATATACTGAGGCTGGTATAAGAGATTAAAGTCTATTCCAGGAGAGACTTGGTGGAAATGTTCACTTAGTTGTGCCTCTGCTGACCCTAACCCTTAAAAAAAAAAAGCAGCAATTGGCTGGATTTTGTTGCTCCCCAAAGTTTCCATATATGTTTTCAGGAAGAGAATAAAATCACAGTCCAAAAAGGAAGGAATGTTCTCCTTCTGCATCGTCAAAAGCCCTGTTGAGCTTGGGCAACTGAGCTGGGCGAGGGCCAGGCAAACCAGATAAAGCCTCTCCTAGGCTGAGTTACTGCTCGTCTCAGGCGGCCAGTAGGGGCTTCTGGAAGGAAAGCAGCTCCTGGGGCTGCCCTGTCCTCATCAGGTGAGAGGCTTCCTCCTGCAGCAGAAGCAGCAGACCAGGGGTGAGGGGCAGCTTCTTCCACCCAAGGGCACAAGTTCCTGGACCCTCAGAGCTGGAAGGAGCCCTGAGCATGTGGCCTCCTACCCTTTGCTTTTCAGGTGAAGGACACTGAGGCCCAGGCAGGTTATGTCACCTTTGCCACGGCCACAACTGAAATCCAGAGTTCCCGAGTGTCACCCGTTCCTTGCGTCTTTCATTGGAGGCTAACCACCAGATATTTTTTTAGTCCATCAAGATCCTGGTGCCCAGCTTCCCGGTACCATAGGCCTGCATGACAGGGCCTTGGGTGGTGACATGCCCCTGCTCTCCCCCCAGCTCCACCGGCTTTGTTGGAGTTTACGAAACAGCCAAGAGAAAAGGGTCGATCTGGATGCAGAGACACAAAGGAAGAGACCCGCACCCCAAGCACAGCCAGGTGAGAAGGAAGATCCAGAGCCCACAGAAGGGGTCCTGCCTCCCCAGCACCCCTGCCCCACCGTCTCCACTCCCAGAAATGCTCTTCCAGGCAGAGCCCCTGACTTTCGTTTTTCCTAAGCTGCCTTCAGGAATGTTTGGGGTTTGTTGAGGTTGAGATGCCTCTTGGACATCCACATGGAGCAGGCTGGTCTGGAGAGATCTATGTGAGAGACAGCAGCAGGAGACAAGGCTGGCCCCGGGAGGGTGGGTGCAGGGGGAGGCGGGGGAGCCAGCCAAGGGGTGAAAAACAGAAGTGTTTGCTGACCTAGAAGCTTTTGGGGGTGCAGGGGTGATCCATTGAGATAAATGCTGATGGGTGAAGAAAGATGGGGCCTGAGAACTGACCATGGGATTTCGCGACACAGAGATCATGTCATGCCTCGACCAGAGCAACCTGGTGGAGTGAAGTGGAGCCACATGAAAGGGGGAGGGGGGCCTTACACAGGGATTCAAGAGGAGAGGATTTCTCAGAAGGGGGGCAGGAGATGGTCTGTAAGGGGGAAGGGAGGAAGCAGCCCTATCTAAGAGGGCACCAGGGGAAAGAGGTCCAGGGACAACTAGATTTCAGTCCCAGCAAGAAGAGAGAGAATGTTCCAGGAGAGGCTTGGACTCTATGGGGCCTGAGGCCCTAGAGGAAGGGTTTCAGGAGATGGGGTCAGAAAGGGAGTATTGGGGCCACAGGGGAGGGTGACCTGAGCTTCTTGGGGCCCTGACGCAGACAGGGATAAAAGCCTAATGAGATTAGTCCTGAGTCTGGGCAGAGGGTGCTGGGGAGGCTATGAGTCTGGGGGAGGGAGGGAATGGCCTGCCTGGGGAGAAGGCAGCATTCTGGGGCCCCCGCTCCATTCCTGCCAGCGAAGTTCAGAGCCCAAAGAGGCCCCGGGGCACCCTCCTGACAGCTGCAGAGGAGACCCTGGGTTGGAATGGGCTTCTTGGACTTCTGCGGGGGCGGGTGTGGAGCAGGGGAGCAGCCTCTCCTAAGCAGAGCTGCCCCACACACCTGGAGGATGCAGGGCTCCTGGGAGTTTCTCTTCTGTAAGGGGGGCGCTGGTAAACTGGCTGCCCACAGTGTGCCAGGTGCTTGTTCTTAGGGCACATCCAAATTCCTCTTCTTCCTTATTCCACTGTTGTGGGTGGATGATGATGGTGACAGTGGCCAACATTTATAGCCCATTTGGGATGTGCCAGGCACTGTCGAACTTATACCCATGTGTGATAGGTACAAATGTTATCCCCATTTTAGATATGAGGAAACTGAGGCAGCAAACAGTTAAGTAACTTACCCTGGGCTCCATAGATAACCAGGCAGTGGTGGAGGTGGGATTTGAACGCAGGCAGTCTGACTCCAAAATGTGTACTCTTGGTCACTGGCCTGCCCACCACCTATCACACAGCCCTTGGGCTGTAGTCAAATGATCAGTTGCCTTTTACATACAGCAGCCTCTTTGGGCCTGGCAGCTGCATGATGGTGTGACAACATGGCTATCTGAGAGAATGGGGCCTGAGTGTACTGCTCAGGACTTCTCAGCACCACCTGCAGATAGCTGTGTCCCTGCCTTTGGGGTCCTCCAGCTGCAGCCACCCTCCTCTTGCAACAGGGGCTCCTCTGTCCCTGGCTGATGTGTTCCATCATCCCTGGTGCCACCTCAGCCTCAGGACACAGCTGGCGTAGGGGGTGCCCAATGGGATGAGACACTGATCACAGCGCACTGTGCTGGGAGCCCGCTCACTTTGGGACTGAGATGTGCTCCTCTTGTCATCAAGGAGGGAACCGTTCCAAGGCAGAGGCTGGGGCCCACGTGGGTGTGCTGGAGCTGGCCATGGTGCTGACCTGCTCCTGAGCAGGCCTGAGGAGAAGCCAGCACAAGCTGTACTGACAGACCCGGAAGCAATGTGTCAGCTCCAGAGTTAGGCATTCTCACCAATTTGGCCTAGACAAATGAGCGTAAACTTTCCTATAATTCCTAGACTTCCTTCCTTTGCCTCCTGGAAAACACCAGTGATTCCCCTTCAAGGGCCCGGAGAGTCGTATTTTAGGCCAGGCCATGAGACTGGTACCTGCCTGGAGAAGGTACTCCCCAAGAGGTTGCCAAGGAGAGCAGTGTCTGCTTCCAGAAATCAGAGGGTTTCTTCCATCCTCTGGAGAGGAGCAACTGGGAAGATTCAGAGGAGTAGCCACTTGCCCTAAACCTATAGAGCCGTGTTCACCCATGTGCCTGTGACAGGAAGCGTGGGCACACTGGGGGCACACCAGGAAGGACCTGCTTCTATGACAGTGGAGGCCCCCTCAACACCTCTCCCGCCCCATCGAGGGGATCTGGGCCTAGGTGAAGGCTCTGCTGGTGGAAGGCAAGCGTGGCCCCAGGCAGCCCCCACTCTGCCCCTGCCACGCTCCCCTTGTCCCTCACCCCACTCTCCCGGGTCTCTGAGGGTGGGGTAGGTTTTCCGCATCAGGGGCTGAGACTGTTCATATTAGGAGCAAGTCTCTCAGTCTCCCTGCTTGACTCACTGCTGAGACGTGACCCCCTAGAAAGTCCTCCCCGCTGTGGCCTGTGCCTCCTGACCTTGGCCTCTTCCCTTGTTCCAGAGGTATTCAAGGAGGCGCAGAGCTGCCTCTGGAAGGCCTGGGATGTGTTCTGTGGCCTGGAGCCGCAGCCTGGCCCCAAACTGGCCCCCAAAGAGGCAGCCGTGCAGAAGATGGAACGTGGCACCACATCTGGAGGCACAAAACACAGTGTCACATCTGAAGGGACAGAACACAGTGCCACATCTGAAGGGACAGAACACAGTGCCACATCTGAAGGGACAGAACACAGTGCCAAGTGGGAAGGGACAAAGTGTTGTGACACGTCACAGACGCCCTTCTGGAGAAAAGTTGCCAATATCAGCGCATTCTTCTTGATAGTGATCGTAATCCTCTGCCACATTTACTACTCCTAAAGCAGCTGGGCCCAGGGGCGTCTGGGAAGAGCAGACAGAACACGGCCGCCTCAGACTCCTCATCACTAAAGGGGGAAGGCTTTCCTACCAGGAGACCCACAGATACAGGACCAGGGATTAAACTCGTGAAAACGCTCCCTCAGTGTCACACGTCAGGTGCCACCAGCTGCAGGACATGCGTGCAGACAGGACAGAGTAAAGTCCTTTCATGATTGCAGAGACTATGCAAATGAGAACATCTGTTCCTTTACAAAATGAGTCACTTTCTCCAAATGGCTCTACTGCATAAACACTGACTTTCACTTTAAATTTAATTTTGGCTTTTTATCTCTAGATATATTTGGGATTTTTGCTTGTGTTTACTTTGATGGCCCCATTTCCTTCCAATACCCAACCTCTGTTTGCTTTGTTCTCTCCTTTTCAAAGGTATGGCCCTGCTACAAAGCTGCCATGTAGTGTAAGTGTCCCTGTGACACTGCGGTTCCCACCCACAGGGGCCTTGCCCGCTGCTGGTGACCTCACAGGCCGCTGGAGCCAAAGCTGCCTGTGGATGGAAACTTTGGCTCCTGCCTGGACCAGTGGTGGGGCTGAGAACAGGCTTCCCCACCACTCAGCACCGTCTGGCTGCAGCCAGCCAGCACCCCCAGAGGGCAGATGGAAAGGAAACCTCCTTCCTTGCCAAGCTCTTTGCAGCCCCCACCAGTCTGTCTGCCACTGGGATGTTCTTAGAAGCTGGGTCCCAAGGTTAGAGTCCTTTTAGCAGTCAAGTATAGGCCACCCCTGGGCTGTGTGTCTGCAGGGGGTCCTGAAGCCGCTCCTTCCTCTTCCTTCTTCTCAGACCAAAATAAATGATTTGTGTCTTTAGACAAAGTTTCAGGTGCCTTGAAGTGATTTGGGGGAGGCCCAACCAGCATCAGAAAAATCACACTCTGAAGGCACACTCACATGACCGGTCCATCATCCCCAGTTTACTCCTTCAGCTGACATTTTTGAGTGCCTGTCATGTGCCAGCCACTGCAAGGAGATAGCCGTGAACAGAGCCCGTGGTGGATGGAGGAAACACGATGAAACCCTGGCGGTGACAGCCAGCATGTAGTGTGGCCTGCTGTTTTCCTGCCCGGGGTAAGGGCGTTATCTCACTCAAGCCACAGAACCACGCTCTGTGGAAGGACTAGAATTAACCACATTTCTCAAGGGAGGGGACTGAAGCAGCTCAGCAAGGGAACTTAGGAAATAGGGAGTGGGCACAAAGCCTGAAGCAGCCCTGCCTGACACCAAGTCTACACACTGCTCCTCCACACGCTGTGTATACTGCAGGAGCGACCTGCAGAGAGCCCCGCCTAGCCTCGGAGTCAGGGAAGGCCTCCCATGACCGAAGGAGGAGGTCATTTAGCTGGATAACAGAAGGGACAACGTGTGGGAAGACACGAGGCAAGGGTGTGAGACATGTTTGAGGATGCCGAGACATGGCCTGTGTGTGGGAGAACAGTGGGCGACGGGGAGGGCAAGGTGGGCAGGCGCCTGCCCTGCAGGCCTTAGATGCTTTGGGATCCTGAGTCCCTGAGAGTTTCAGCAGGGAAGTGAGAGGATCAGATTTGCTGCCTGTGCTGGGAAGAGGACAGGGAGGCAGGAACACCCACCAGGAGACTTTCAGAGCAATGCAGGCAAGTCAGCGGTGGAGAGGAAAAGAGAAGGGAATGGCAGAACGGAAGCCAGCAGTCAGATGTAGCAAGACTTGAGTAATTAGACTTCTGAAGGGAGGGGCCGAGGGTGACTCTGGCTTGAGCATGTGGGCAAAGGTGCACCAATTCGGAGACAAGCTGCACTGGAAAAGGGCAGGCATGGGAGAGGAGCAAAGCACCATTTGGGACAGAGAGAGTTTGAGTTGCATGAAGATACTTATTGCCATCTCAATACTAGGTCTTCTGATCCAGGAACATGGGATGTCTTTCCATTTATTAGGTCCTCTTTAATTTCTTTTAATAAGGTTTGTTTTCAGCAATCAAGTTTTTCACTTTTGTTAAATTTATTCCTAGGTATTTTATTCTTTTTGATGCTATTGTAAATGGAATTGTTTTCATAAGTGCATTTTTGGATTGTTCTTGCTAGTGTACAGAAAACTTTTGTATATTTATCTTGTATCCTGCAACTTTACTGAACTCTTATTAGTTCTCATAGTTTTTAAGCATATTCCTTGAGGTTTTTCATATACGAGATCATGTAGTCTGCAAATAGAGATAGTTTACTTTTTTCTTTCCAATCTGGATGCCTTGTATTTCATTTTCTTGCCTAAGTGCCCTGGCTAGAACCTCCAATACAATGTCAAATGAAAGTAGTGAGAGCAGACATTCTTGTCTTGCTCCTGATCCTAGGGGACAAGCATCCTGTCTTTCACCACTGAGTATGATGTTAGCTATGAATTTTTGCAGATGTTCTTTATCATGTTGAGGAAGTTTCCCTCCACTCCCAGTTTGCTGAGAGGTTTTGGGTTTTTTTATGAATAGGTGTTAGATTTTGTCAAGTGCTTTTTTTGATCTTATATTAAGATGAGCACTGGGGCCGGCCCAGTGGCACAGCGGTTAAATGTGCACATTCCACTTTAGCAGCCCAGGGTTCACCAGTTCGGATCCCGGGTGTGGACATGGCACCACTTGTCAAGCCATGCTGTGGCAGGCGTCCCACATATAAAGTAGAGGAGGATTGGCACAGATGTTAGCTCAGGGCCAGTCTTCCTCAGTGAAAAGAGGAGGATTGGCAGCAGATGTTAGCTCAGGGCTCATCTTCCTCAAAAAAAAAAAAGCTAGAAATACTCGCATGTGGTTTCCATCGTTTATAAGTTACATTGATTCATTTTCATATATTAAACAAACCTCGCGTTCCTGGTGTAAATCCCTGTTGATCATGGTGGATAATACTTTTTTTATGTGGCTGGATTTGGTTTGCTAATATGGGTTGACTGTGTCTATTTTCATAAACGATCTTGGTGTACAGCTTTCTTTTCTTATGATGTCTTTGGTTTGGGTATCAGGGTATTGTTAACCTCATAGAATGAGTTGGGAAGTGTCCCCTCGTCTTCTATTTTTTGGAACAGTTTGAGAAGGATTGGTATTAATTCTTGCCTGGAAACACTTAAGGGTAGACGTGAAGTTGGATAGAATGGTCCAGAACTTGGGAGAGGCTGGGACTACAGATTGAGATTTAGGGTAGAGAAGGCAGCGAGTGGGTACCTAGCTAAGAAGGGGAGGAGGACCCACAGCCAGGCAGACGAGACTGTGCGGGAGAGCGGGAGGAGAGAGAGCCTAGAACAGAGCTGTGAGAAACCCCCCACCATGGTCATGCCAAGAAAGAGGGTTCTACGAAGGAGACCAAGAGGGCACAGCCAGAGCCTCGGGGGGAGGACCGAGACAGCTGCCCCAGGGAGCACGCACACCTGGGCCACTGCGCGGGTCAGACACACAGAGCGCGGGGCCCTGCAGCAAGGGGGCAGGGGCCCTGGGTCAGAGGTGTTGGTGAGAGGGGAGGGGTGGAGCCAGCCTGCTCTGGGGGGGGATGTGAGGGAGTGGAGCCCCTCAGCCCCTCTTCTCCTAGAGGAGACAAGGTTACCTCTTTGGGGCCTTGTTCGAGAATGAGCTTTAAGAAACCCCAGTGGGCCCAGCCGCCAGTGCCTTCCAGAACAAGAGGGCCTACTTGCTAATCCTCCAATTCCAGAGACAAACTTCTCTGCGTGTCTTCTAGGAAAGTGAAGGCCCGAGTCACTGGGAGGACAGCAAGAGGGCGCTCACTCGGGGATCCTGGTTCTGCTGATCATGTTTACTCTGGGAGGAGCAGACATCCCACGAGCAGGGAGGTTCTGGCCCACAGGAAGTATGGCTGCCGGTGGGTGCTGTCATGAAAGAAACCTCGTTCGAGGCGGGAAGCCTCAAAGAGCTCCCCTGAAACTGAGCTCCACTCCTGCAGCTTCTCTAGCCGAGGTCAGAGCTGGCTCGAGAACCGTCACCCAGCCAGACCAGGCAGGGACGGGGGAGACAAGGAGACCCCACACACACCCTGGGTTCTCCTCCCCACCCGGCCAAGCTCTCCACCCTCCTTGGCCAGTGTCGCTGCGGGGAGAAGAGAGGCAGCTGGAGACACAGGAGGAAGGCTTGCCCAAGGGCCACCCTCATGCCCTGTAGAGAGCGGGGGTGGGCCAGCAGTGTAGCCGCCTCAGGTGACTCCTGCTCTGGAGAGGAAGGCAGCTGTTGGGGGAAGATCTTCAGGAGTACTGTCCCTGTCCTGAGTGCTCATCTCTACAGGTGCTGCTTACAACTAGCAAGAGCCCACATGGGGTGGCACCTTTCACCTCCCTTCCTGCCACCCAGTGTGAGAAGGGAGCAAACCTGCTGAGCAGGGCCATGCCCCACCACACTCCAAGGGCCTGGTCACGAGAGTGTCCAAAGCTTGCGTGGTGCCTGGTTCAGCTGCGTTCCCTCCGCCAACCCAACTCCCTGCCTATCCCCCCACACCCCTCTCCCCACCCCCGCCGCCTCCATGGAGGGCCCAGCCCTGCTCACTACCTTCTTGGCCCAGCAGAGAGCAAGGACGCCTCCTGCGCATCCCTGGGCCCTGGATTCAGCCCGTGCTGGCTCTCCTGGCCTGGCCTTTCCCTTTTGGCAGGTGAGGGGAGGTGTGACCATGTCCCAGGAACAGAAAGTGCCTTTCAGACCCAAGATAAAGAGATTCAGCCCTTTTATTCAGGCATGGCACCTATCAGGGCTGGCCTGATAAGATGCTCAAGGTTTCCACTCGACAACTTTGATGGCGACCAGGGCTGCCCTCCGCACAGCCTCATTGTCATCCTTCTCAAGGGCACGGAAGTTGGGCACGTGGGCCTGCAGGAACCTGCGGCCCTCAGGGGCCTCGGCCAGCATGGTGAGGGCCTTGATGGCGTTCAGGCGGGCCTTGCTCAAGGGTGAGAAGAGCAGCCCCAGGAGCGGGGTGATGGCTTCTGCGTCCAGGGCTGCGTACTTCCCTGCGGGCCACCAACATCAAGGGTTCCTGACGGGCCCTCTGCTCCTTTTCCTCTGCCCTCCACCCCCCCACCTCCAGCCTGTGCGTTTTGGGGAGGTGCCACCTTTACCAGGCTCCCTCCCTCACCCTTGCACCTGCCTCTGCCTCAGCCTAGACCAGGCCCCATCATCTCCTGCCCCTCCAGGCCCTTCACTGGCTTCTCCGCAACCACCTGGCGCCTGTCCTCACAAGGGAACACAAATGGTCTCTTAAAAATTAATATGCAATTATTCAAATATTTCCTGAGCACCTACTCTGCACCAGGCACAAAACACACCTAGGTCTCGCCTTCATGGTGTTACAGTCTAGTGGGGGACACGGACATTAATGTGTAAAAGAGACACCCCACGTAACCCTTTGCTGCCCTCCCCACCACCTCACCTGCTAAAAGGCCACATGGCTGGCCCTGCCCCTGCCCTTCCTGCACTGAGCACTCTTCTCTTTGCTGCTGAGGCCTGTCCAGCCCCTCTCTGCCCTGCTGACTCCCATGGCCTCTGGGTCACCACCCATGCCCCTCCCAGAGGAGGCTCTGCCCCGTCCGGGGCCCACTGCGCGCTGTGCCTCTTCCCCATACACTTGCCACTCTGCCACTCCCACCAAACCGTAGACACCCGAGGCTGAGATGTCTGGGTCCCGGCTGCCCAGGGCAGGGCCTGGCACGAGGCAGAACTGTGGGGACCCTTGGCTGGAGTGATAGTTCTGGAAAAATGTGGCCTCACATCCATGGGTTCCAGCTGTGGCCCGGCCCCCCTGCGAGCCCTCCAAGAGATCCCATAGGAAACCCAGGCAGAGACACTGCACTGAGGACACCCATGAGACAAACACGCACGAGGAGCCCCAGCCTGGTGGTCAGCATCCTGACTGCACCATCGAATGGGGGCTTTGGACTCTGGGAAGGCCCCAACCTCTCCCACTCTGGTGTGTCTCAGATTCCACCAGTGGGGGGTGGCCTGGGAGGACCCCACTTTGGGGGGCTTTGCAGCATGCTGATTGAGAATCAGAGGCCCAGACAGTCCTCCATGGAACGCCAAAGAAGCACAGGGCATAGGGCTGGTGCAGGCAAGTGTGGGCCATGGGGAAAGTTGGGCAGCTTCCAGAGGTCACAGTGGGATGGCCTGTCCCAGTCCCTCCCATTAGCCCAGGGTAGGGGCTAGGGGCTGGGGAGAGCATCTTACACTCTTCTGTGACCCTCCCTCCACTAAGAACAGTAATTTCTTTCCTTTTTTTTCTTTTTTTTTGCTCAGGAAGATTCACCCTGAGCTAACGTCTGTTGCCAATACTCTTTTTGCTTGAGGAAGATTGGCCCTGAGCTAACATCTGTGCCAGTCTTCCTCTATTTTGTATGTGGGTCGCCACCACAGTGTGGCTTGATGAGTTGTGTAGGTCCCTACCCGGGAACCAAACCCAGGCTGCCGAAGTGGAGCACACTGAATTTAACCACTAGGCCACAGGGACTGCCCCAAGAAAAGTCATTTCGATCAAGAAACACCATAGATGCGAGGGCTCCAGTGTTTGCTTAGACCTCCTGATAACTGAATCATGGATGTCAAACGAATCAATCCCAGAAGCATGGGAATTCCAGGCCTAAGGAAGAGCCTGGCAGGAAGGGACAGAGGTCCTAATGCAAGTGACCATGGAGTGGCTACGGGCAGGCAGCCTGCTGTGGCCGGGAAGAAGAGGGAGAGCAGAGGATCAGACCCAGCTTGAAGCCGTCTCAACAACAGGCCAAGAGGAGTATTTTGGAGGGGCAGGGGGCGGTCAATACTCAAATTCACTGGGACAGCTGGCATCCTGGGGGGCTGCAGTGACCCCCGGAATCAGCTCCAACACCTGCACGAGGGACAGCCTGCCCGCGCGGACATGCCCAGCCTGCAGGCCGCCTCACCTTCAGTGGTCACCGTGGCGTACATGAGGGCCCCGGCAGCGTTGGCCTGCACCTCCTTCACCTTGTCTTTCAGCAGATGCACCAGGATGGGGATGACGTCATACTGCCATATCTGCTTCTTGCCCTCCAGAGGGATGCTGGGCCAGAGAAGGGACAGCTGGGTGGCTCTGCTTTGGGGGAGGAGTGGGGCAAGATCCAGGGGAACACCAGAGGAAAGGACTCGTGTTGGGACCATCCCTGGCAGTCTGGGCCTGACTGGGGCTAAGGCGCCAGGGTGCAGGGGAGCACTGGTGTGAGGTTTGGGCCTCACCTCTGTGCTCAGACGACCTGAGAGCACAGATTGGGGCCACTGAAGGTGAGACCACCCAGGAGCCAGGGGACAGTGGAGCCTCGTCCTAAGGTATTACTTGGAGAAGAAACTAGACGTGTTCCCTCTGGCCCCAAAATGGGGAGGAGCAAGACCCAGGGCCACGAACCACAGGGAGACTCGTTTTGACTCCAAGTAAGAGTCTGAGCTGCCAGGGATGGGCTAAGCCATGCAAAGAGCAGCAAGCTGCTGGGGGGATGCTGGTGAGGAGCCACCTCAGGCGAGGTGACTTTCTAGGTCACTTCCAGTCCTGGCATTGCATGAAGCTGTGAAAATGAAAGTGGTGGATGCCCCAAGATTTCCTGAAACTGTGAGAGGTTCAATACTGTGCCCCAAAAGAGAAGGGTTCCTTGAGCTGGGAAATGCTGCCCACGGGGCCTCCGGGAGCATCACAGTGTGTTTGTCCTGCAGCAAAGGACCCTGAGTCACTTAGTTATTTGAATCAACCTTTCCCAAACTTCACCACCCACAGAACCCTCTTAATAACATCTCAAAAGACACCGGTGTCTTGTGTCCTGGGAACCCAGTTTGGGAAGCATGGGGATGGCCAGCCACTAGCTCTGACGTTGCAAGGTGGCTGAGCTTGGAGGACAGCGGGCCTTCACCCTCAGGAAACTGACCAGAGATGCAGAGTCCTGGGCCCCACCTCCAGAGGTCCCACGCCCGTGCATTCCTGCAGCCAGCACTGTGGGCATCTGGTCCCCGGGGCCCAGCTCCAGACCCTGCAGCAGGGGCAGGGTTGCCCCACCTCGGCACTGCTGACATTTCAGGCCAGATGACTCTTTGTGGTGGGGAGTGTCCCGTGCATTGTGGGAGGTCGAGCAGCATCCCTGGCCTCTACCCTCTCCATGCCAGGGGTAGCCCCTCACCCCCAAGTTGGAACAACCACAAATGTTTCTGCATGGTGCTTCATGTCTCTCGGGGGCCAAAGGGCCCCATTTCGAACCTCTGGTGTCAAGCAGCGAGCAGAGCAAAGCCCTGTCTTCAGGAGCTCCCCTTGGGGATGACACACCGGACAGCAGAGAATGGGAAAAGCACAGGCGGGCTGGGGGAGGCTGCCAGGGGCAAGGCCACCAGTTTATAGAGATGGCGTGGTCCTCGGCAGCTTCACTGGAAAGAGACCTCTGAGCAAGGACCTGACGAGGGTCCGTCTGGGCCGGGCCCCGGAATCTGCATGTTCACAACCTCCCGGGATCAGCGGCCCCACTTGCAGAAACGCAGACCCCGGTCTCTAGTGAGGATCCCAGACGGAAGGAAAACCAGGACTGGGGGAGGCTAGAGGTGGCGGGACAAAGGGAGGCAGCCACAGCTCAGGCAGGGGCCCATCCTCGGGAAGCGGGCTGTCCCCCCTCGCAGCTCTGAGGCTGCATGCTTCCTGAGGGCGCAGGCCAGGATTTAGACTGTGACCACGGGTGACCCAGATCTGTCTCCTTGCCTGTAGAGGGAGAGGATCACCCTCCTTGGAGGGGTGTCTGAATGTGCAGCTTGTAGACAACGCCTGGCACACACTGAGCACTGAGTGACCACTGTGACCACAGCTGTGCTGCCGCACTTGCCCTCCTCATGGGGAGGGGGTGACCAACCGTCTCGTTTCACTGAGGACTGGGGGTTTCCTGGGGTACAGGACTGTCCGTGCTAAGCCCAGGGCACTCTCAGGCCGCCAGACATCGATCACCCCAGTGGAGAGGGTCTGCTCCCCCCAGGGCACAAGCAGGAGAGGAGCAGACCCCGGGTGTACACCCTGGAGCTCCAGGCAGTTGGCAGGATGAAGCCCCACTGCTGACTTGCTGCGGGGCCGAGGGTGGCTCGCTTGCCGTCTCTGAGCCTCGGCAGTGGCCCCAGGGCTGGCCACTCCCGCCCTACCCTCTCCGTCCCCATAGCACAGCCAGGCCTAACCTGATGGCCACGAGTGTGCGGGCGGCTTTGCTGCGGATGTTGTTGTTGGCGCTGAGGAGCTTCTCCTTCAGGAAGGGCACCAGGCGGCTGTCCAGCGCCTCAGTGGCATCCTCCATCAGGCAGGCCGCCAGCGTGTCCAGGAGAAGCTCCTGGATATTTTCTTCCTCCCTCTGCAGCTTCCACACCAGTGCGGGGATCAGGCCACTGTTGACAATGCCCTGCGCCCCTGCAGGACAGGAAAGGACAGTGAGGGTGGGACAGCCACCCCCCACCCATTCAGGGGCGAGGAGAGTCCTCAGAGCCAGAGGGGGGCGGGGCCGTTGACAAGACGAATTACAAGAGCCCCCCCCCCCTCCCCCCGCCCCGGCTGCCAGGCAGGGGGCCTGAGCAACCACCAGGAGGCTGTGGCTGACAAGCTGGGGTGGGAACCATGAGGCCTCAAAGGACCCTAAAAGGTGCCAGCCCTTGGTCACCTGTGACTGGGGAGCATCTGTCTTAAACAGGCGCTCAGTGGCCTGGGAAGCAGCAGCCACTCCTTGGAGCAGAGCAGCTCACCCCCGGGGCTCGGGCACTGGAGAAGCCTCCCTCCCTTCCCCACGCAGCCCCAGAGGGGGCTCGGGGAGGAGGGAACAGCCAAGCCCCTCCTTCTCACCCGCAACATCTCCAAGCTGCCAGAGACAGCCGACCAGTGTGGCGGGCCCTTAGGGAGAGGAAGAAGAGCTTGGAATTGGGTCTGAGGCAGAAGATTTAGAGTGCACTGGCCAGCATCTTCTATACCAAAAAGAGCTGTACCCCCAACCCAAGGTGACAGGAAATCCACAGACTCTGGCCAAGGGGTCTGCAGGAGACTGGTGCCCTGCAGGAAGGGGAGCTCCACGTGGCATGGCCCAGGCGCAGGGGCTGGAGAAGCACAGTGTGGTGGGCCTACGCCGTGGACCAGTTCCCCCTCACTCCCTCCAGCTCTCCTCCCTCCTGGGGAATGTCTGGTGGGCTGCCTGGAGGAGGACTCAGAACCGGCCCCCGGCACCCCTGGGGGTCCAGCCCGAGTGAGCCCGGAACTGGAACTGCTCGCAGAGCAGCCCTCCTGGGAAGGGAGCAGGCACCAACAGGGAGGGTGGCCCTTCCCCATGGCACGCAGGTAACCAGCCACAACTGCCCTACAGCCCGCCATCTCCCTGCCTCCCTAGCAGCCACACCGCCAGCTGCGAAGCCATTGACAGCCCCACAGAGGTGGCCGCCGCAAACACCTCTCTCTTCAGCCCTCCCCGGCTAAACCCTCTAATTTACTCTAGAGAGACAAATAAACAGGTTAATTAGCCTAAAGGTCTCTGAGTGCCAATTAGCACCAGGGATTTCCTCTTTGAAGCCACCACCCCAGCCTTCCCCTCTTCCTCCCTGAGGACATCAGGTGGCAGGAGCCCAGGTGAGGCGGCTGGAGAGGCAGGGCCGCGGGTCCAGGGCCTCCCGCTGCCCTGGCCAGCTTCTTCCTGGGGTGTCATGGCAGAGCAGACAGCTCTCCCCATTTGTTCCCAGGGCGCTCACGATACAGGAAGAGTATCTCCTGTGGCTTCAAGAGTATTGGGCTTTTTAAGATTTAATACACGTAGATTTCAAAAAAAGCCTAGGTTGGAATCCTGAATGGATCCAGCCGTGTGACCTCGGACAAGTCGCTTAACCCCTCTAAAGCTGGTTCCCTCATCATTAACACAAGCCTCCCTGGCAGGGGTTGGGCGGCATCAGTGGAGTACTGGGTGGGAGAGTGCTCCGAGTAAGCGACTGTCACTGTGTGCCCAGAACGACTGGACCTAGCAGAGCAAGAGTCTCCTGAATTCCCCGACACTGAGTCCCAGCTCCAAGCAAGGGTTGGGACACGGCGGGACACAAAGACAAGAGCTGCAGTCCCCGCCTGCAGGAGCACCTCCCGGTGGCCCCACAGGCCGCCTCCCCTGGGGGCCTGAGCCTCTCTGCCCCTCGCCCTGTCCTCCAGCTGGCCCACGGCCACACTGCGCGCCCCGGCCTCCTGCTCCCCCTTCGCTTCCACCACCCAGCCGGCCGACCCCTCCCCAGCTCACAGGGGAGAGGTGACAGTCGGACCTTCCAACAAGGATCCTGCTGGCTGATGGAGGGATAAGGATCCTGACAGGGGACACCTGAGCAAAAGCCCGGGGCTGAGGAATTTGTGCATCATCAAATCGGGGCTTCGATGTGTCCTCACTTGCACCCGGGTCTGGGCCTCCTCGGAACGCCTAGGGAGAGGGCTGCTGCTGGAGCCACAGGGCAGCAGAGGCTGCGGGAGGGCAGAAGGAGGGAGTCATGTCAGAAAGTCCAAGTGTTGGAGGTGATCAACTCCACTGCTCTCCCTCTTGAAGAGGATACTGAGGCCCAGAGAGGCTACTCAAGTGCCCCAGGTCCCACAGCGGACCGGGGCAAGACTAGGGCCCTTAGCTCCCCGGGTTCTGTTTCCCAGGCATTTGTCTTGGGCCTCTGCTCCTAGAAATGCAGAGCACCGGGACATGGGTTCATTTTGAGACAGAGGGAGAAGATTAAAAATAAAACGCGTGCCGGGTGTGCCTCTCTGCTCGTTCACTTTGCTTCTTTTCAGCTAAAAGGAGAGTCGCAGGCCTGGCTATTTATAACTAACCCAGATCTGCAATGGCTTGTTCAAGTTGGGGAGGGGGAGTGCACAGACCCCAAGGAAACAAACTAGAGAAACCCCTGGCCTGGCCACAGCTGGGGAATCGGCCGGCCGGTGGGGGGTTGGGTTGGGGGAGCAGGGGAGGTGGGGCACAGAGAAGAGTCAGCCAGGAGGGGACCGTCCAGAGGTCCTGAGATGAGCGAGACCACCCCCACCCTTGGGAAGTAGGGGGACGAGTGGGAGAGTCAGTGGGGACCGGTCACTCCAGCAGAGGTTGACATGTGTAGATGAGGAAACCCAGGGCCCTCGGGGCTCTGTCTGTACGGGAAGGGAGGCCAGAGGAGCGTGGGGCAGGGGGCAGAGGCAGGAGGCACGGCGGTGTTTGGGGAGGGCCCTCAGTCCAGCGATGCAGTGCGGCCGGTGAGCCAGGACGGATTGGTTGATGAGCCAGAAGCTCTGCTGGGATTGAGGGATCACTAAGCCCATGGCATGGAAGCCCCTGTGCTTGAGGTTTGGTCATTTCCTAGGGGTGGGGTTGACACCACCCCAAGGAGCCACTCCTCAGCCAGCTGTCCCCCCTGGGTTGGTGAGGTGCTGGGTGGGCTCAATGAGCAGGGCCCCCTTCCTCTTTCTACCTCAGAGCCCAGCTCTTGTCTCCCAGTCCGGTTCTCCGGGACAGTGAGGACTGAGGATGGAGCGCCGGCCCCGCCCCGGGGACCACGTAGCCATGCTTGGTGCCCTGGGCCCACTGCGCCTCATTGGACCCACCTGTCCAGCTTTAGCCTCCTGCAGGCCCCACGCCCTGAATTCCTGGCACACTTACCCCCAGCTCATGCCTACCTTTGTTCGAGGGGACACTTCTCTGTCCTCAGCTTACTCGGCCTCCCAATATCATGTGACACGGCTGACTGTCTTCCTTCTAGGGACACTCCCGCGGCTCAGGGACCCTCCACTCCCTGGTTTCCCAGCCACCTCTCCGACTGCTCCTCCATCTGCTTAGCAAGTGCCATCCCTTCCTCCAGTGTCTCCTCTCATGTGGGCCCGCTCCTTGGTCCCCACCCTCCCTACTCTTCCACCCTGCCAGGGCCAGCTCAGCGCCGCCCGGCCATCTCCTGACACACGCGGTCGCTGGTGATCCCGTGGCCCTTTACTGAACTGGGCCTCGCGGCCTGCCCTCTCCGCTTGCTTCTCTTCTCCGGGCTGACGAGTGCACGTCTGTTATTTGATTCTGCGTCCCCGGACACCACACACTGTGGGACCACGCCGGCCTAAACATGAAACAGCAACTCGCCGTGCTTCCTCTCAAATGTAAAAAGCTAGTCTTAAATCTCTCCAGTGGTTCTCAGGCCAACGTCCCCAACACTACACGAGGGCCACAGGCCCGGCGTGCCTGTCCCCAGCCCCGCTCCAGCCTCGTGTTTTGGCATCCTCACATGCTGCCCGGCTCCAGCCACACTGGTCTTTCCCAGGTTCTTCCAGCCCTCATGCTCCTTCCACTCAGCGCCTTCCCGCCCTGGAATGTGCTTCTCTCCTGCCCCAAGTCACAGGCCACGTCCTTCCTGCTGTCCCGGTGGCTGGTTCTGCCCCCGCCACGTGACCCCAGAGCCCTGGTGGGTCTCTTCCATCAGGCCTCACACAATCCTAATGGTGAAATATTGTTCTGCCGTCTGCCCTGCCCCGCAGACAGGGGCGTCTAGCGGGCAGCGTCAGGTCTGTCTGAACCCTAGACCTGTGCCCAGCACAGAGAAGGCCGTCAGGAAATGATTGCCGTGTAAGGGACTACACCCATTGGTTGATGCCAAGTGACCTCTCACTTCGAGGTGGCCACCAGGATCAGGTGACAGGGCAACAGCCAGCCCCATTAGGCCCCTCCGTGGGCTAGCCTCTGATCTTGTGCCTGGACTGCTGTTGGGGGTCATCCTACGTTTGCATATAGTTTGCCCCTGCAAACGGCTCAATTCGGACCCCTGATCCCCCAAGGGAACTGCCCTCGCTCTCTCTGAACATGTGCCAATGTGCATTTCTCTGAGGGTTGCCCTCGAGGGATAGCCTCGTATCCTCCCCTTTTGACAGAAGAGGAAACTGAGACTCAGCCAGGTGAAATAAGTCACCCAAGGGTATCCAGGTGACGGCAGCAGAGCTGGGCCTGCGCTTCACCGCCAGCCGCCTCTCACCTCTGACCCACTGCAGGGCAGGGCCTGCACTCCTCGTCTTCCTGGTGTCACAGCTGTTGGCCGCTGTGTGGTCCTCTGGGCAGAGTCCAGCCTAAGCCAGCCTGGCAGTGTGGAGGGCATTTACACACAGAAGCCCCTCAACTGCTGGCCCCCTCCAGAGAGCACTGTGCCAGGTCTGAGGTCGCCTCAGGATGCCCATCCCCAGCATCTTCCCTGTCCCTGACAGTTGAGGCAGCACCTTCCCAGGTGGGGGGACGTTGCAAGTGGTCTCCATTTCACAGCAGAGGACACATTCTCAGAGACGTTATGGGATGACGAGATGTCACAGCGTCCAGCTGGCAGAGCTGGACTCCCACCCCTGGCTTCTGACCACAGACCTGGGCTGGGGCCACCACCCCAACTGCCTCTGCCGATGGTCAGTTCCAGTGCTCCTGCTTGCCAGTGGGGTGATCCTTGTAACGTGACCACGATGGTGCAAAGTGATAAGAAGGCGTCAGCCGGGAGCACCTGCATTTTGCTAGGATGCTCTAGGACGCACAAAGCTTCAGGTTACAGCGATGGGAAAGACAGAGAGTGGCATTAATGTCTGGCTCTCTGGCCTGAGTCCTTTAAGCATAGGAGTTTCTGGCTCTGAGGCCCACAGATGGGCTCCCCCTGAAACTGGAAGCAGAATTTGACAGACTGCCCTCAGGTGCATTTTGCTGAGCACCTGATGCCTTCTATGAGCTTCCCCAAGGCGCCAATGGGACCCTGGCCTTAACTGAGCTGGCTTCCTCCCGCCTCTCCAGTCTAGGTGACAGCTCCTGGGCCCTTCTCCCTCTCCTCCTTCCAAGGCAAACATCCGTGGCCAGGGTTGCCAGGAACCCTGAAGAGCCCCTACAGGCTGCAGTGGGAGCAGCAAAGACGACCAAGCCCTCCCCCCATCGCTGCACAAACCTCAACGGTGCAAACCTTTAGGGTTTGCATAGCCCTTTCACACGTTCTAGCGGATTAGCGCGACAATTCAGGGAGGCAGGTGCCACCAGCCCCACTTAGCAAAACAGGCTCAGACAGGTCAGTCGGTTGCCCAAGGTCGCGGAGGTCAGAAAGTGCCGAGCTGGGTTCGAATTCGGACGGGGCTGGAGGGAGAGGGCAAGCGCGGGCCGGGGCATCCGCCGATCTCAGGCTCGGTCTCCCAGTCTGCGATATGCGGTCCCGCTGGATTGGCACCCCGGCCGGGTCGCAGCAGGGTTCCGGCGACGCCGGAGCGGGCAGCGCGTGCCGGACTGCGGCGAGCGCGGAGCTGCGGCCCCGCCTCTGCCCGTCGCCATTGGGCCACGGGTGCGTCCGTCAGCCACTCGTGCCCAATGGGCGGCGAACCGGCGCTCGTGGCTGGGCGGTGGCGCCCGGCGCGTGGTCACCGGCGGG